>NC_056732.1:1695372129-1695402129 GCF_019279795.1 Protopterus annectens
ACATTCTGCCACCACCCCCGGTCAAAGAAACCACCGTGAAAAACTTTTCAAAAGAAAACTTCACGTTACTTAAGACCGAGGTGGGAAGTTTCAAAGCCCCCATGCTAAATGATAACGCTGTCCAAGCTGCAAAATCCTGTACTAATGCACCTACAAGAATGCATGGATCATGCTATCCTAAACAAAAACAAGACTCACTCCTCCAAGAAAAGGAAACCAGTCTGGTGGACCCCTGCCATAAACAAGCTGTACAATAGATGGAGGAAACTAGTACAGAAAAGAGTAAAATCCCAAGAAGGGAAGATATCCCTGATCAGTATCAGCAAGAAACTACGTTCCCTCATAAAATCATCCAAGACTAGCTTCAAAAGAAAAATTGCCATGGACTCCAAAGTTAACCACAAGGCATTCTTTAGCTATGTCAAGAATCTAAGTGACAATTCTCAGATCTGCTCGGAGTTAGTGCAGAATGGCACAAAATACACTGAACCGACCGATATAGCCAACATCCTGGCAGACAGGTTCAGTGCAAACTTAACCAGCTTCTCACCCACAAAAGGGCCCATAACTATACCAGAAGAATGTAGTGCCCCTGAAATCACAGACACTCAGGTTAAAACAGCCCTCTCCAAAGCCAAAAACAGCATCAATAGGACGGGACAGTGTCCCAGGCTGTGTCCTACATGAGCTCAAAGATGAACTAACCCCTCACCTAAACACACTGTTTAAACTCAGCCACTCCACAGGTAACATGCCCACAGAGTGGCGCACATCAACGGTTATTCCGCTCCACAAAGGTGGTGCCACAACGGACCCCGGGAACTATCACTCTGTAAGCCTGACTAGCTTGATCTGCAAAGCTATGGAGCACATCATCATGGATCTCATTAACAGAGACATTGGAAACCTCCAAACACTGGACCCAACCCAGTTCGACTTTGTTAAGGGCAGATCATGCCTCCTAAACCTGGTGGACTTCTTTGAGACAGTTACCAAGGCTATAGATGAGGAAAAGGTGGTCCACACAGCCTACCTAGACCTCGCAATGGCCTTTGACACCATTCCCCACTCAGGTATTATAGACAAGCTCACCAGCCTGAACATAAACCCCTACATCATGAGATGGGTTGCCAAATGGCTCACGGACAGAACCCACATGGTAAGAGTTGCAAGAGCAAGTCTGACTCTAAACCGGTTACAAGTGGTGTTCCCCAGGGCTCAGTCCTAGGACCCCTCCTGTTCAGCATTTACTTCTCAGAGGTACAGGCAAGCACAGGAGGACTATGGCTCACCAAGTTCACAGATGAATGCAAACTAAGGGCTTTAACTGACTCTCCGGCTGACACAGACATCCTCCAAAAGGATCTCACTGAGACGGATACCTGGTGTCAAAACCATGGTCTCAAGCTAAATGCCAAAAAGTGCATAGTTATCCCCTTTGGAAAAAACAAAGTACCCACAAACTATCACATGGGTGGTAGCCCCCTAAATATGGAAGATGTAATAAGGGATCTGGGGACCCAAGTAGATAGTAACCTCTCCTTTGATAATCACATTGCCAAAGTGGTTAGAAAATCCTTCTATGTGGCTCACCTAATCACAAAAGGGTTTGCATCCAGATCGAAAGAGGTCATTGGGCCCCTCTATGCATCACTCATCAGACCCATCATAGAGTATGATGCCCCATTTGGGATGTACCTTACAAGACACCTGCAACAACTGGAAAGACCACAGACGTTCCTTACTAAGAGGATCACTGGCCTCAAGCAGATGCCCTATGCAGCTCGACTGAAGAAACTCCAGCTGTACTCAGTTGCATACCGCCTACTCAGAGGTGATCTCTGCTTGACATACAAGGCCATGTCCAACCCAGAATTGATGGACATGCTCCACCTAAAGAAAATCATATCCCCTCGAGCCACACGCTCCAGGGATCTAAACCTCACCACAATAATAAATAGGACGTGCTGGAGGGATAGATTCCTGTCCCAGAGACTTCCCATGCTCTGAAACAAGATTCCAATCTACATTAGGCAGAGCTCCTTGCTAACCCTCTTCAAGAGAAACCTTGATGAGTGGATGGGAAACAGAAAGTTTACCCCAGGGATCACTTCAATGGCTCTGCTGGACAGTGGCACAGAGAACTAATCTAAGGAGGCGGCAAAACACATTCTGGCTAGGCTTATAAATGCCTTCGGGCAGATAGCCTAGTACCTACCTATGAACCTATGAACCTTTGTAGAAATTTATGGACTAATGTCTGAAGAACTGAAAACCTATTTCATAGGTTCATAGGTGTATACTGGGCTAATGACCACTAGGCCCCTTATAAGCCTAGCTGTGCAACCCAAATCTGACCCACAGATTTGATTTATATAGGGGGTGGTTTACTGATTGCCTCTGTCCATCAGATACATAAACGCCAGACAAGGGGGGTTTCCAATTACCCATCCATTGGTCCAAGTTGCACTTAAATAAGGATAGGATGGAACTCTGCTTCACATGGATGGGGAACCTGTTCCAGAGAGTGGGAATTCTCTGAGAAAAGTATCTTTTAGCTGGATTTGAGCTCTTAGTCTCCTGTGTTCTTTATCTAAAGTTACTGCACTTACACCTTGTGCCACAGACAGATATAAGTGTATTTTTACAATCACTGCTATTATGAAATAGCAAACATCCATACCTGAACTCACACTTACCCTGCATCTCTCTAAATCATTGCAGTAGCTCTCTCCTAATGCACCTCTCTAGTTCCTTAAATCTATGCAGAAGCTACACATAGCAAAAAAAGAAATAATGAAAACTTGTTTGTGTTGCCAGTTCATGTATTCTATTGCCTTGTTATGGGCCACTATACTTACACAACTGAGGTGGCTTGTGGGTCTAAAAATATTCCTTCCATCAGTGAAGGATGTCATGCTTTTGCCTTTTTCATTCACTATAATGGTGATGGCATTGTTCGCCCATGTGTGGAATGCCAGTTGTACGTGTCATAGCACTGGCTAAACTATTCCAAGCCTCAGCCTTGTACTGTGACCTGGTATAGTCACCCTGTAAAAGTCTTCAGCTGCAACATTTAACAAATATCCCAACAAAAATCTTGGACTCCTCCTCAGACCACCTCAGTATTATAAATAGAGCACGTTTGTCAACATCACATGCCATGTCTTCAAGAGCAGTGGAAAAATGCCAGCGAATCAGAGCCTAAATCAGATCTCATGTGTACCATCTTGTGTGCAATGACGGGGAAGCTAGACAACTGCATTTGCACAACAAAAAGCACAGAAAGGAACTAGAATTTAATGTATGTATGTATTAATTCTTCGATGTCCAGTTTAGGCAAGAACTGTGGCAGTAAAACTTGGCCATGCATGTGATCAGTAGATATATATATATATATATATATATATATATATATATATATATATATATATATACCAGCAAATGCTGGTTAATGTTGAGATCTCAGTTACATTTTAAATGATTTATTTCTACCTCTGGGCATGTACTCTGAGATAGTAATCTGAACATTGGCACAAACAAGTATGACATTAAAAAATATATGAAGTTGTAATTCATTGTTGTTCTTATGTAAATCTTGTTCATCCAATGCCTTGATCACACATAAAAATTTAAAATAACTGTGAGTGATAACTTGGTATCGAACTCATGACAACAAGAGAAACTAACATATCAACACTGTGGATATATACTTACTTCTGACAACCTTATACAGGTTGAAATATATGGTGTTCGTTTAATGGAGTAATAATTTTAGGCAAATATTTTTTTTGTGGAAATTTTGCCATATAATTTATTTTGTAATATCCTCAATGTTAATGTCATATGCCAAAGCAAAGCTTCTTTGCATGGCCAATAAAAATTCTTAAGTGGATGCGTAATTATTTTCTTGAGTTTTTGCCATAGAATATAAATTGGCAATTCTCTGCAGTCATTCATGAATAGTGCCAGTGTTCAATGCCAACTGTCATGCAAAAAATAAAGTCATAATACAATTGCTTGTGATAAGCTGTTGTTTTCAATGGCAGCATTATGTATTTATGGAGTAATAAATATTTAGGAAAACCCAAACAGAGTTTACAGGACATGATGTTCTCCACAGTATTTTGCAGTAAATTGTACATTTGGGATCATTAAAAATATATGTTTCTGAACAAATGTTCCAATGTGTTTTTAAAGCTGTGCTGCTGTGCTCTTCATCTATCCTTACTTTGTTAATATATTGCTAAGTTTAGTACTTCATAATATTGCACATGTAGCATTTAATTTGCAATATGTACACAGAAGTGCGTTTTTACTATAATTATTGATATGAGCAATGTAGGTAACAAAGGACACATTATCATGTTTAACAGTAGCCACAGCACACAGTTGTATTGTGACATTAACAATATAAATTGCATGTGTAGTTCTGGTTTATATTAAAAGACCGAAAAATTAAAACCATGGATGCCTAAAGAGTGAAAGAAATGGAACCTCGAACTTGCTATTGTGGGGGGCTGCACCCCCCCCCACTAAATATATATTCCAACTCCAAGATCGCACTATAGTGAGGAAAGGGCAAAAATTCCAATCTTCACTGTACCACGATCTGACAAACAGCACTTCGAGGTTCCGTTTTTTTTCACTCTTTAGGTGTTCACGGTTCTGCTCTTTCTGTCTTGTAATATAGACCCGTGTAGTTCGACCTAAAGTAAAGGAAAACAAGCTCACACACGTATTATGCCACATAAAGGTAAACTATCCTGATTGTGGATTCAAACCCTGTATGGCTTGTGCAGTTAGCCAGAACATACTCCATTAGCAGATTGAGTTATTGAAGAAGTTACATAACAGATGTATTTTCTACATTCATTAATGTCCAAACTGCTAAGGTGCGCTGCACAAGTTTCATTTGAGCGTTATTACATAAAGAGGTTAGCAGTGCTCTGGCTAAGGGTTTGCAAATGCAAAATTAAATTTTGAGTTTTTGCCATTGGGAAGTGAACTATCATTCTGTAAAGAGTGTCACTAAAGGGCACCGACCCACACTGACAACTGCTGCACAAAGGATGAAGCCAAAAATGCATTTATAAATCAGTGTGAAGATTTCTCAACTTTGTGGGCTTATACAAGAGAAACGTGTACAGTAGGTATCCCTATTTCCACAGGAACAGTATCTTCACAAGATTTGAACATTGCACTTATGGAATTACAATGAAATATTGACATGTTGGACGTCTTTTCCCATATTTGCATATAAAAGTAGAAAAAATTATAGTATATCTGGTTAGTTTTGTGCCTCTGACATTTACAGTTACTCAGAACTATATCAGTGTTAGTGCACAATTGTCATTTGTCCTGTCACAGTACAACTGTGTGACTGTCATCCTTGCAGAAGTGAGGATGCTAAACAAAGGAAGGTTGCAAATGATTTTGTGCAAGATAAGAGTTTCTGATTTCAGTTTTTGTGCATTAATTCATTACATACCTCACAACCTCTCAGTGAAAGAAATCTGGACAAAGCATAACAAAATGGGGGAACAAAGGTCAAAAAATAGGGGCAACTTTTAAATATTGCTCTTATAAACTTAGAAAGTTGTTAGAGTAACAGGGTTTATGTTGACATACATTTCCTTAAGGATTTGAAGTCTGAAACTCAAATATATGTCATTATTTGGTGACTTCAATCTTCAGATCATCTCAGTGATTTGCCAGAAAACCACAAATTGTATGAGGAACAGACCAAAAGTATGAGGAAAAATCTGGACATTCTGTGAGATCAGTTGAGTGGTATGACCTGTAAGCAATCCTAAAAACTATAGACCAATAACCTGCCTTCCAATGTTGTACAAACTATATACTAGAACTGATGAAAACAAGTTTATAGTCATTTAGAAGAAAAACTCAGTCATGGCAATAGACCAAAAGAGCAGGAAAAGACAGTCATATGAAACAAAGAATCATGTGCTGCTAAATAAAGCCATAATAGAGAATTGTAAAAACAGGAGGAATTTAAGCATGGCAAGGATAGATTACAAAAAAATCATTTGACAGCGCCCCACATTCATGGATAAAGGAGGGCTTAAAGACGTATAAGATACATCCTACATTGATCAATTGCATTACAGTGACCATGAAACAATGGCAAACCACATTGCAATTAAGCCATGACAAAGGTCAAATTATTATTGCAGGGTTAAGAACTGAAGGGGGGGTATTCCAAGGTGATTCCTTGTCACCGCTGTTGTTTTGTCTTGCCCTTAACCCATTAAGCTGTTTACTTAACAGATTCGATCTTGGTTACAATTTGGCTCCCAGAAGATAACCTTTGCTTAAAGACGTCTCATCTTCATTTTATGGATGACTTTAAACTGCTTAGTTTATCAAAGATGTGGCGTTAAAAGCACAACTGCAAGTGGTTAAAACTTTCTCAGAGGATATGAGAATGACATTTGGTCTTGACAAATGTGCAAAAGCAATGCTTAAAGCAAGGAACTCTAAAATTACCTTTCTTTTAGTTTAGCAAAAGCATTCTACTGGCAATCTAGAATGGAAATCAAACCAGAAGCAGACAAAAAAATCAGACAGCAACTGAAGTGCCAAGAAAAAAAAACGAAAGAATATAAGGAGAAGGATCAGAAGAGAAGAAAAGAAGTGTGGAAAAGATGTAAATATACTGGCACATATAGAAATCTTCTAGAACAACTTCATGTTGATCAGGATTTGATGCAGCAATAGTTATGGAGAGGTGAGTTGAAACCAAAGGATGAAAGGTTGATAATGGCAGCCCAGGATAGTGGACTACATTCACGTTGGTTTACAAATGCCCACTGAACATGACAGAAACAGACAAATGTAGGTTCTGTAAAAAAATAAATAAATAATAACTGGAAACACTTTGTTACTGGGTATGATACACTCATGGCAGAGGGGCTGTACACAGAAAGGCGCAATAATGTGGCAAGACTCTTGCATTGGGGATTGTGCAAACACTAAAATATAGAAGTAGCTGAGAAGCACTGGAAACATGAACCCCAAAGCATTATAGAGAACAATTACTGAGGAAGCTTTAAAAGCCATTGACACATGGCTTTGTAACTCACAGCTCATGCACAACCCGAAAAAGACCAAACTACTACTTTTTTCACCAGATCCCTCTATCGTGAACAAAAAAAATTCAAAGTCCTCTCTCTTGGTAATACAACCATTAAAGTCACTTCTCATAGCAAATTATTAGGGGTAATAGTGGATGATAATCTTATACTTGACCTGCATATAAAAAAATCGCATAAGAAAAACTGATCAAAAACTAGGGATGCTTTACAAAGTCAAAAACATTCTCACCGATGCAACTTCTCATCAGTGCCACTAAAATTGCACTTTCCACTGCTTATCTCCTCCTCACACTTCTTTATGGTGCTCACATCCTAACTAACCTCCAGGCTTCACAAAACTTAAGACTTGAACAATTCTACAACAAAATTGCTAAATTTTCAGCAAATTCCCCTTTCAGGACCCATCACTGCATAGCACTAAAAAGCCTAAATTGGTTAGAACTGCCTCATCAACTAACATATACACAGCTTCTTACCACCTATAAAATCATCTGGCTTCCATCTGCCTGTCCAGCACTAAAACCATTCTACACAACTATGTTCCTAGTCGGTCATTATGAATCAGTGACCAAAAATTCCTCTCTGCCTACAAGTCTATGTACTCTTACAAGATTGCTAAGGCTTAGAACTCCTTTCCTGAATCCATCAGGTCAATACCATCCCTTCCATCTTTTAAAACCACTCTGAAGGACTTCCTAGTTAAACTCTGGCTCTGTTTTTGCTCAAAACAAGGATAATTTATATCCCTAAAGGTTAACAAGTACCTTTTCATTTCTTATACCTTCTTATTCTCCCGTCACTTACTTCCATACTTCTAATAAATTCTCTTCCCTGACTTTCTCTCTAAATATAACATAAGCCTGTTTTTCCCTCACTTCATATTGCAATTCCTGTTTGTATTAAACCAACTTACCTTTAATTTCTCTACAAACTGTCTAAAATTTCTCTAAATATTAAATGATTGTCATATAACTTGTATCATTTTTAACCAATGTCTAATTTGTTATAATTATTTAAACTGCAGATTTTTTTTGTTTTATTTCTGAAGATTGTAAAATTACTGCTCTTAAAATGTTTTGTAATAATTTGGAGCTTTTCTCCAAAGGCCTCCGCTAAAAAAGGCTTCTACCCAGACTTTCCTGGTAATCAAATGTTAGTAAATAAATATGCGTACATCACATGGGATCATCCATTACCAACAGGTCAAACAATAGATGTGAGAAATCCAGATATAATACCTTTGGAAAAAAGACAAAAGTGACATTGATCATTGAAATTGCTATATATACGTAGCAATTATAGTGTCTCATGTACAGAGAAACAGTCATGAAATATCAGGATTTGCAAGCCAAAACAAGAGCAATGTGGAAGAAAGATACCCAGACAGTTCCAATATTATTAGGAGCAATGTATCTAATAAAAAAGAATCTACAGTCATATTTAGATATGCTACCAATGCTTGTAACTACATATGAACTACAGAAGGAATCAGTTCTGGGCACATTGTGGATATGGCAAAGAACACATTTGGCTAACATCAGAGACTGAAACAATACTAATTTCATGAACTTTACTTATACCCTGACTTAGGAATGGCATCCATTCCCATCATGGCATTAGAAACCCAAAAGACTTGTAGAAATTCAACTGAGAGAAACCATGTAGTGTCTGTTATAGAACATCTGTTGAGAGTGGGTCAGCATCCATTAGTCTGGTCTGCCAGCACATTGTCAGATGTCAGCCAACATGGCTAGGAATGTGGCAGATCCTGGTACTGCAGTGGTACTGGGTAAACCAAAAACACAAACCACTAGTAAAATTACGAATTATGAGCCAGGAGACAGAGTACCCAACGATCCTTCCAAATATAAACAAGTCTTCAGTAAGTAACTGAACCAGAAACCACCAGGTAAACAAGAAATAAATCCAAGAACAACATTTAATTAAAGCGCTTTTCGTTTGCTCAAATGGGCAAACTTCCTCAGAATAAATTACATAACATCAAAGAACCAGGTTTTATACAATGATTCTAATCACCACAATAATAGTCAATTAACATTTAAAAGTACAGGTTTATAAAACCTTAAAAATGCTGGAAATACCAACCTTTACATACTGAACGCTAGGCAACATTTTAATTAGTAAAACGCCTGTGCAATAGTTGAAAAACCGAACATTGACAAATAAAATTAAGAAATATGAAAATTTAGGAAATGTAAAAAATAAAAAATAACAATGTACTCAAACAATATAATTCTTGCATGATATACTTGTCATCTAAAGAGACATAGACATAAAACTGGAAATACTATAAAACAAAAAACCTGTCAATATGCACAAATAAGTAATTGAAAACCATAAATTCTATCTTTTGAGGCTGAGAATACTTAATAAACAGGAAATAGAACATGCTTCATTTAAACCAGGGGAATGGTATGATTCCAACCTGATCTGCCACTGAAGTTCAAGTACTAACAATTTTAATGCAGTAGGACCCCCTCTAGTGTCAAAGAGCACCTGATCAATCCCAATGAATTTGAACTGGTGAGTAGGGTGATCTAAAATGTGTTTGGCAAGTGCATTGGTGGCCTTTAGCTTTCTAATGGCGTACTGGTGCTCATAAATACGTTCTCTGAACCTTCATTCAGTTTTCCCTACATAGTGGGCTGGGCAGTTCTGAGATTGTGCTAAATATACCAGCATCTTAGAGTTGCAGGTAAGCCTATGCTTAAGTTTAAATTCGTACTTACTGACTGTGAACCTATTAGATTCTATTATAAATTTACAGTAATTGCAGTTATGACATTTAAACATCCCAGGACATCTAGCTGGAGGTGGTTTCATCTCAAACCATGATTTGAGGTTCCTAGCCTTCTTGTATGTCACTGTCGGAGATGGTCCTAATTTCAGTGACACCGCTGGACCTGCAATGAACAAGTGCCAGTTTTTCTTAACAATGGACCACAGGGTAACACTGTCCACTGCAAAGGTAGTGATGAACCTAGGAAGATCTAACACATCTACCCTATTCTCATTTGCGTTAACCTGACTGTTCAAATGGTTGATTGGTGTTGTACAAACACCACTTTTCCTCACTTGCAGTAATGGTACATAGGACAGTGCTACCCTGTGGTCCATTGTTAAGAAAAACTGGCACTTGTTCATTGCAGATCCAGCGGTGTCACTGAAATTAGGACCATCTCCGACAGTGACATACAAAAAGGCTAGGAACCTCAAATCATGGTTTGAGATGGAACCACCTCCAGCTAGATGTCCTGGGATGTTTAAATGTCATAACTGCAATTACTGTAAATGTATTTATTTATTTATTTTTATTTATTTATTTTACATTTGTTGACCGGGCTAGTCTAGCTGGATATATTTCCATTTTCAGTAGAGGCCCGGGGAGAAAAGCTCCACATAAATTTTAACAAAAGGTCAAAAATAGACAATCAAATTGACAAATCATCATAAATGGCGAGACAATAAAAAAAAAATAGAACCCAATTACAGGTAAGTCATCTGTTTCATGATAAATGTGAGCTGCAATAGAAAAATATGATTTATTTTTATTTTTATTTTATAATAGAATCTAATAGGTTCACAGTCAGTAAGTACGAATTTAAACTTAAGCATAGGTTTACCTGCAACTCTAAGATGCTGGTATATTTAGCACAATGTCAGAACTGCCCAGCCCACTATGTAGGGAAAACTGAACGAAGGTTCAGAGAACGTACTTATGAGCACCAGTACGCCATTAGAAAGCTAAAGGCCACCAATGCACTTGCCAAACACATTTTAGATCACCCTACTCACCAGTTCAAATTCATTGGGATTGATCAGGTGCTCTTTGACACTAGAGGGGGTCCTACTGCATTAAAATTGTTAGTACTTGAACTTCAGTGGCAGATCAGGTTGGAATCATACCATTCCCCTGGTTTAAATGAAGCATGTTCTATTTCCTGTTTATTAAGTATTCTCAGCCTCAAAAGATAGAATTTATGGTTTTCAATTACTTATTTGTGCATATTGACAGGTTTTTTGTTTCATAGTATTTCCAGTTTTATGTCTATGTCTCTTTAGATGACAAGTATATCATGCAAGAATTATATTGTTTGAGTACATTGTTATTTTTTATATTTTTTATATTTCCTAATGTTTCATATTTCCTAATTTTATTTGTCAATGTTTGGTTTTTCAACTATTGCACAGGCGTTTTATTAATTAAAATGTTGCCTAGTGTTCAGTATGTAAAGGTTGGTATTTCCAGCATTTTTAAGGTTTTATAAACCTGTATTTTTAAACGTTAATTGACTATTGTTGTGGTGCTTAATTGTACTCAATTAATTAGAATCATTGTATAAAACCTGGTTCTTTGATGTTATGTAATTTATTCTGAGGAAGTTTGCCCATTTGAGCAAACGAAAAGCGCTTTAATTAAATGTTGTTCTTGGATTTATTTCTTGTGGTGGTTTCTGGTTCAGTTACTTACTGAAGACTTGTTTATATTTGGAAGGATCGTTGGGTACTCTGTCTCCTGGCTCATAATTCGTAATTTTACTGCAGTGGTACTACTTCCACTGCTACATCAGTAGAAGAAGTGTTCACTCCCAGATGTGGTCAGCCATTTGACCATATTTAACGACATAGTCATGATGACAGCTCATCCAGAAGACATTGTTCATATTCAGGTAGCACCTCTACTTCTAGACAGGGTCATGGAACTAGCAGTGCCCTTTCTGGCAGAGGGAGTTCACATAGTCAGGGACATCAGTGATGATCTGGTCCTCTACCATGCATGGCTCACACCTGTCCAGTATGATAGGGAATAGTGCTAGTTCAAATACTATGCCTGGGTTCCTGGAAACCCACATAGTACACTTCACATTTGCCCATGACACTTTATGCCTGCAGGTACAGACACACACACACACACAGACACACACACACACACACACACACACACACACACACACACACACATGCACACATGCACACACACACACACACACACACACATACATACACACACACACACACACACACACACACACACACACACACACACACACACACACACACACACACACACACACACACACACACACACACACATGCTCAAACACACACACACACACACACACACATGCTCAAACACACACACAAATACACATACACACACAAACACAAACACACACATGCTCAAACACAAACACACACGCACACATACACACGCGTGCACACACATACACACGCACGCACAAACACACACACACACACACACACACACAAACACACACACTCACACACACACACACACACACACACACACACACACACACACATCTTCAAAATTGACTTTTTTTACATCAGTTAGGTTACATCCAGAGGTACTGGCACTGACAATGCATACTTGTTCTGACCTCATCTGTTACATCCATGCAGTCTTCTTTTGTGGCAGGCTTGTCTTCCTGTAATTCCCCCTGCCCCCTCATGCAAACACACACACTGTTCAAATGACGATGACAGTGCTCTGCCCTTTATACAATCTTCAATTTAGGGTTACTTGTGTCTGCTACACAGAGTAGCCACCTAATACTTGTTTAGCCAAAGGTCATGTTTTCATTAGGATATGTAATAATTTTCAGTTTTGTTTAATCTGTTTAACGTCAGTAGTGTTATTGGTTGTAGTAACTGTATACTAGTAGTATTACTAGTAGTGCTAGTAGTTAGGGTAGCATTACTTATATAGTACTGCTTTCTCAGCCCCTTGAGCAGATGATGTGGAGACTGCCCTGACCCCTGCTAGGGTATCTGCCTTCGGCTTCATATGTATGATCCACATTGTCAGCAAACAATGTGTATTTTTAGCAGATACATTTTTCTTTGTATAGTGGGATTGCAATTTGTGATTTATGTCTTTATTAATTATCTTTTATTCTGTAGTCATAAGATTGTATAGAAATGCTTCATCATCTACCTGCTCAGATGTTACAGACATTGTCCTGTCCCTCTGTCATTTTGTTTGACATGGGGCTGCTTATGCCTGATCACACAATGGCAACATAAAAATATCCAAGTTAAATATTTGTTTTTCATTTGAATGCATTATTGTCATGTTGTCTGCATTTGCTGCATATACCAGTCATTGTTATGACATTCCTGTATAGATAATCATAAATGGATTTTACTTAAGTCCAGTACATACACAAAAGCATACATTATCTGTTCATTACAGGTTCATCACTCACCTTTGTTCCTGCTGCTGACAACATCGTAGCCTGAGGTTGCGTGAGTCTGATGCTCACAGTAGCCAGCCATTGCATGGCTAAGCAAAGGCTGGTTTGTCTGTATGCATCAGTGTTACTGTTTACATCTGCTTTGCTGTTTTTTAAGTAAATGGTGAATGTATGTACTATTCACTGACAATTAACCAGTGCCATGAAAGCATGCCTTCATCTGCCATGATCATCCCCAGCTGCAGGTTCCTCATTTGACCCCTCATCTGTGTCTGTTGAGCCTGCCTGTGGTGCTGGGAACTGTGGAGCCTGTCTTGGGGCACCCTGCTGTTACTGCTTTCAGAGTATAATGTTATGTAAGATGGCACAAGCAGTCAAATTTGGCAGATTGTATTTCAGGGTACCTCCAGATGTATCTAGACAGTGGACAGAGCACTTCAAATATATGCTCTATGATATTTCAAGTCTGTGCATGTACAGTGGGGTTATGTGAGTTTTTAGATACCTTTGTGGGCTGTCACCCCTTGAAAACCTTAAGTACAGGTCACAGGTGTCCCATATATGGGAGTCATGGGAACTGACTAGGTCTAGGATATTGTTGCCCCTGGTGGGGGTGTGGATAAATTGATCCAGGGCATTGGAATTTATGAATCACAGAAAGCGTTGAGTGAAGGAGTTGGTACATGAGTAGTTTTCCCAGTTAATGGTGGGGTAGTTGAAATTGCCTATTATTAGGGTGTTTGGTTGAACCCTATTATTTTCCAGTATATCAAGAAAGGAGGAGTGGGAATCCTGGGGCATGGTGGGGGATCTGTAGAAAGCTACAATTTGGATTGCAGTTTTGCCCAGAGTTAGTTGCACTTGGATAACCTCGGCTGCATTATGTTGCGCAACTAGCCTGGAGGTGTGGATATCCTTATTGAATATGGACACACCTCCGCCTTTGGTGTTATGGTCCAGGTTACATGGCCGAAAAGTGTGGTATGAGTTATAGCCTGGTAGTGCAGGGGTGCTCTCTGGAGCCTTGAACCAGGTCTCAGTCACTGCACAGACATTGATGTTCTCCATTTTAAGGAGTGCCTCAAGTAAGTGCATTTTGAGATTTAGACTTCTAGCATTGAGTAGCATTACCCTCAGTTTTTGCTTGCCTGTTCCTGTTATGGTGGTGAATTTGTCATTTGAACCTTGCCTAAAAAAGGCACTATAGGGGTGGCAAGAGCCTTAGCTAGTATCCGGAATCCCAGGGGTGACAGGTGCAGGCCATCTCTGGCAAAGCATCATGGTCTGTCGATCATGTTGTCCCAGGCAGACAGATACTGGATCCCCTTAGAATGACAGCAGAAGCTTAGCCAATTGTTGAAGTCAGTCATTTTGTCCTTTACTGCGGTATCATTCTGGGTGATGGCAGGATGCCACTCAGGGTTAGGGTCATACCTGCCTGGGCTAAAAGATTGGAGAGCTCTTCCATGTCTCTTTTCATGTAGTCCAGGGAGGTACATCTCAGGTCCTTCACACCAATATGGACAATGACAGAGTCATATTTGTACTTGTTGTGGAGTGACCTGAGTGTGTAGGTTATGTGGCGGATCCTGGCACCAGACAGGCAGCTGACAGTAACCTTCTCCTTGTTTAGCCTGGTGAGTGGGACATCAGTGTGCCTGACTATAGAGTCACCTATGACTAGTGTGTTGGGTATGTTGGTTTGCCTTATGGGCTGTGGTTTATTGGCACACTGAGTCTGTGGGTTGTGTTGGGGGGTGGAAGTTGCTTGCATTTCTGCTTTGGAGGTCTCTATTGCTTGAGCAGATTATTATTGAGAGCCTCTGCAAATGTTTTTGTATTTCTATGTGTGGATTTTGGTGGTGTAGGTTTAGTGGAACTATGTGATGAGTGTGGTGTTGTGCATTTGTTTACCTTCTCCCCTTGACTATCAAGTTAAGTCTTATAGGTTCATAGGTTCATAGGTTCATAGGTTCATACTAGGCTATCTGCCCTAGGGCATTTATAAGCCTAGCCAGAGTTGTGTGGCTTTCACCACCCCTTAGGTTGAAGAATACTATACCCATTAGTTTGCCATGCCTCTGTCCAGCAGTGATACAGAGATGATCCCCGGGGTAAACCTACGATCTCCCATCCACTGGTCAAGATTCCTCTTGAACAGAGCCAGCGAGGTGCTCTGTCTCACATGGACCGGGATTCTGTTCCACAGCATAGGGAGTCTCTGGGTGATGAATCTGTCCCTCCAGCATGTCCTATTTATATCCGTGTTGAGGTTTAAGTCTCTTGCTCTTGTGGCTCTGGTGGATTTGGATTTTTTGAGGTGGAGCATGTCCATTAATTCTGGGTTGGACATGGCCTTGTATGTCAGGCACAGGTCACCTCTGAGCAGACAGTATGCGACTGAATAGAGCTGGAGTTTCTTCAGTCGGGCAGCATATGGCATATTTTTGAGCCCCTTTATCCTTTTGGTGAGGAACTTTTGGGGTCTTTCCAATTGCTGCAGGTGTCGGGTAAGATACATTCTGAATGGGGCATTGTACTCAATCATTGGTCTGATAAGTGAGGAGTACAGGGGAACAATGACCTCCCTTGATCTGGATGTGAATCCCTTCATAATCAGGTGGGCAATGTAGAAGGTCCTCCTAACCACTTTGGCAATGTGAGTGTCAAAAGAAAGGTTACTGTCAACTTGGGTCCCCAGGTCCCTGATAACCTCTTCTGTGCTTAATGGATTGCCACCTATGTGGTAACTTGGGGTTACCTTGTTTTTACCAAAGGGTATGACTATACATTTTTGGCGTTTAGCTTAAGGCCATGGCTCTGGCACCAGTTATCCATTTCTATGAGACCTCTCTGAAGGATATCTGTGTCTGATGGATTTTCAACTATGGCCCAGTTTGCAGTCATCTGCAAACTTTGTCAGCCACAATCCTCCTATGTTTGCCTGCACTTCTGAAAAGTAGATGCCGAACAAGAGGGGGCCCAGGACTGAGCCCTGTGGGACACTGCTTGTGACCGGCTTGAAGTCTGACATGGCACCAGCAACTCTAACCCTGTGGGTTCTGTCCTTGAGCCAGTTTGCAACCCATCTTGTGACATATGGGTTTACATTTAAGCTGGTGAGCTTTTCTATGATACCTGAGTGGGGTATTGTGTCGAAAGCTTTTGCAAGGTCAAGGTAGGCTGTGTGAACTGCCTTACCCTCATCAATGGCCTTGGTGACTGTTTCAAAAAAGTCAACCAAGTTCAAGAGGCATGATCTGCCCTTGACAAAGCCGAATTGGGTAGGATCCAATGTCTGTAGGTCCCCATGTCTTTATTTATGAGTTCCATTATGATCCTCTCCATAGCTTTGCAAACCAGGCTTGTTAAGCTTATGGGGCGGTAATTACCAGGGTCCGTAGAAGCACCGCCTTTGTGGAGTGGGACCACAGTTGCCGTACGCCACTCTTTGGGTACGTATCTGTGGTAAGGCTAAGATTAAACAGCAGCCTTATGTGTGGGTTTAGTTCCTCATTGAGTTCATGTAGCACACAGCCGGGGACACCATCCGGTCCCATTGATGCTGTGTTTTTAGCTTTAGAGAGAGCAGCTCTCACCTGGGCATTTGAGATGATTGGGAGGCTACACTCTGCTGGGATAGATATTTCTCCTTTTGGGAGGGAGAAATTTTCACTGAACCTGTCTGCCAGTATGTTTGCAATGTCTGTGGGTTCAGTGATTTTGTATCATTTTGGACTAATTCTGAGCATATCTGGGAGTTTCCACCCAGATTTCTAACATAGCTAAAGAAGGCCTTATGATTGTCTTTTGAGTCCTTGGTGATTTTTCTCTCAAAGTTGGCCTTGGATGATTTTATGAGTGATCGTAGTTTTTTACTAGTATTGATCAGAGATGTCTTCCCTTTTAGGGATTTTGCTCTATCTTGTAGTAGCTTTCTCCTCTTGTTGTAAAGTTTGTTTATGGCTGGGGTCCACCAGATCAGGCGCTTGCCTTTGGTGGAAAGGGTCTTGATTTTATTTGGGATTGCTTGATCCATGCAATCCTGGAGGTGTTCGTAGAAGGCATTTGTAAGGGATTCAGCAGCGTGGGTTGTGGTTTCCAATGGCTCAGGGGCCTTGAAGGATACCACACCAGTCTTAAGAAGTGTGAAGTTGGCTTTTGAGAAGTTCTTCACTGTGGTCTTTTGTTGAGGGTGGGGACGGGATGTGGATCTCCAGTGAGATTAGTTTATGGTCTGATCTCACCAATGAGGGATATACTTCTGGTGTGGAGCATTTTGTCCCCATGTTTGTGATGATCAGGTCTAGTATATTTTCACCTCTTGTGGGAATGGTGACAAGTTGTTCCATAGCATTTGAGTTTATGAACTCCAGGAACCTTTGGGCTAGTATATTGGGGCTTGAGTAATGTTCCCAGTCTATGTTTGGGTAGTTGAAGTCACCCAATATGATGGTGTTTGGAGAGACATTTATACTCTCCAGTGTCTTCAGGAAGGCTGTGTGGGGTTCCTGAGTTTGAGAGGGTGGCCTGTAACATGCTAGAAACTGTAGAGCAGTTTTGCCTATGGTTAATTGCACCTGAATGGTCTCTGATGCTTCGTGAGTTGCCACCAGCCTGGAGGTATGGGTATCCTTGATGAATATGGATACACCCCCTCCTTTTGTGGTACGGTCCGGGTTTTGGGGCTGGAACACATGATATGAGGTAAAACCTGATAGTGCCGGGGTGCTCTCAGGAGCCTTGAACCAGGTTTCAGTCACAGCACAGACATCGATGTTCTCCATACTGAGGAGGGCTTCGAGGGTGTGCATCTTGAGATTTAGACTTCTGGCATTGAGCAGCATTACCCTTAGTTTTTTTCCATTATTGTTTTCTAGGGCGGTGGGTTTAGAATTTGAGCCTTGTCTAAACAAGGCACTATGGGGTGGCAAGAGCCTTTGCCAATATCCGGAAACCCAGGGGTGACAGGTGCAAGCCGTCCCTTGCAAGGCAGCGTGGCTTGTCAAGCATGTCATTCCAGGCAGACAGACATTGGATCAGCTTAGAATGACACCAGAAATTAAGCCAATTATTAAAACTGATCATTTTGTCTCTGTATTGTGGCATCATTCTTGGTGAAGGTAGGATACTGCTCAGGGTCAGGGTCATACCAGCCTGGGCTACATAATCTGAGAGCTCCTTTATGTCTCTTTTCATGTAGTCCAGGGAGGTACATCTCAGGTCATTCACACCGGCATGGACAATGACTGAGTCATACTTGTACTTGCTGTGGAGTGACCTGAGTGGAGAGAGCTTTACCTCCAGTCTGGCTAGATAAGTGCATCTCTTACAGGCTATGGTGTTGGGTGGTAGGTGGAGAGGGTTGTCTGTGTACATGAGGCAAGTGCTACATTGCCTCAAGATGCCCAGATTCATCATATAGACAGAAGAAACCAATGGGAGTTGACCCTTGGACATGCCTGAATAAAAAAACTACTTTCCTCTAGACAAGTGAGGAAAGTGAGTATAAGCGCTGGTTTTCTCTAAGCAAGTGAGGAAAGTAAGTACAAAAACTGTTTTCCTCTAGGTAAAGAGGAAGGTTGAATGCTGTAGTAATTTATAGCTTATTTAGTGCTAACAACAAGTTCTGAACAAGTGCTGAGCACGAATAAGCAAATTCAAGTGCTAAAACTAAGAATCTGTACCTGGATCCTGTGGTAGATAGGCTACCTAGTGCTTACCACTCCCACTGATAAGCTAGAATGCTTCCCTCCAGCACAGAAAGGCTTGGGGGGGCTCAGAAGCTTACAAACAGTCCTGGATACAGAAAATCTGTATCTGGACTAGACTAGTTACAGGAAAGGTGAGAAACAAGTACAAACGTGGGCTTTTAAACCAGAAAGTTGAAAGAGATGGAAAAACTGCCCAAACCGCCAATAAACTACAATGTCTGGGCAGGAAACCACTCTTGTGGTAGAATGGCTACCTAGTGCTTACCACTCCCACTGATAAGCTAGAAGGCTTCCCTCCAACACAGAAAGACTTGGGGAGCTAAGAAGCTTAAAAACAGTCCTGGATACAGCAAATCTGTATCTGGACTAGACTAGTTACATTAAAGGTGTGAAACAAGCTTAGAAAAATTTTTTTTTTTGAAAGTGGAAAGGGAGAAAGGAGAAACAGAAGATAATTCAAAATTAAGGACCTAAGTGGCTTACCCTTTACACGTTCTCTCAGTATTAGTTAAAATGAGCTAGTGACCCGACTGGAATAAAGCTGGGATAGAGCTGAAAAGATGGGACTGGTAGGAGTGTCTGAAGTCAAAATAAGATCTCACTGTACTCGGTTGAGTGAGCAAATGAGATAGACCCAGGAGAAGTGTTCAAACACAAATTTACAGGAGGGGCGGGCAATTCCAAAGCCACCAAGATTAATACCAGAACAAGAACAGGGCAGACAGGCAGGAAACTATCTGCAGAGACAGAGAGAGACCACAGTATTCTATGAAACAATTAAATAGAAAAATAAATAAATACACAGAAAAATAAAATGCAGTACAATCTTTAACACTGCAAGTTTGTACTTAACTCCGCTAGTAATGCAGTTGATTGTAGGTATGTAGCAGAAGCCAAACAACTCAGATATTGAGCAGTAATAAATTCAAAGATATGTGACTAACATTTATAAATACAGAGAAATCCTCTAGCCTAAGAGTTTAACACTGAATATCAATGAAGTGAAACACAATAGCCCCCACTAACTGCAGAGACAGAGAGAGACCACAGTATTCTATGAAACAAATAGAAAAATAAATAACTACAGAGCCCAACATTGCCCAACCCAGACCTCCCAACCGTTCCAAATTACTCGGTTTTTACTAAGTTTTGGGTCCAAATGAAGGGGTGCCACGATTCCCGAGTGGCCCCCCTTCATTTCCGATTTTTCTTTTCTTTTTTTAAAATTTTTGCGCTGTTGGAGCTGACGTCATCACGTGCGCGATGACGTCAGCACCATCAGGCTACCAGCCAGTCGGAATTGAGCTGAAGGAGCTCACATCATCATTTCTGGCTGGCGGTTAAGTTATCGGCAGGAATGCGAGACTAATGGCAGCACAAAGTGGTTGGGAATATGGCAGTGGCGGTTATGCAAGACTAGTGGCCGGGGATATGGCGGGAATGTGAGAGATTAATGGCAGGCTTGGCAGCACAACGTTAGGGACAAATGGATTAATGGCAGTAGCAGGCTGGGGGATTCAGCGCAAGCCTGAAATGGAACCGGGATTAATGGCGGCAACAGAAGAGGCCAAGCACTACTCAGGGTAGGTGAGAGAGAGAGTGTGTGTGCGTGTGAAAATGCCCCCATATAATACATTTGGTGGCTAGAGGTATTCAGGCTCAAACCCTGTACCTTTAGTACAGGGTAAAAAGAGCCTACTATCCCTAGCCACCACCATTTCTGACTGAGTTATGGTAGTGAAATGAAACTGCCTCAAGCAGCTTTGTAAATGCATAAAATGAGCAGATATTTAGGTTTTAAGTTTTACTAACAGCTGAATGTATTTATTTCTAAATTGCAAATGGAATTTGGTGTATATTAATTTTGTCTTCCACACCAATTGTTTCTCTACCACCTCTGGAGACTGCTCTCTAATTATCACTATATAATGTATATCCCTGAAATGACAGCCCCAGGCTCTATGCCATATGTCATTTTTGTGACTTTTTAACTTGTTTTATCATCTGTTGAACACTTGCAAATCTAGCCTGCATTTACTTCTGATCTTTATCTTTAACAAGCATACAAAACATGTTCACAGGGGTAGAAAAATATATAAAGCTGAAAGCTACCTCTTTTTATATTTAGTATTATTTTAATCAAACATAACCAAGCAATTTGCCCTAGTTGACCAGTCAATTGCATTACATTACATTATTTTGAGAGAAGGGAGATGACGAGCCTGCATAGCACACTTTTTAAATGCTCTTAACATTTTAATTACTATTTATCTCCACATTCTTATTTTCCTTTCCCCATCTGCCCCTTTCCCCACTGAATGCCTCTGTCAAGCCCCTCTCCATAACTCCTTATAACAATTTGTTTTCTGGATCTACAGCTCTCTCTGTTAACTATAACTTTTAAATGTACAGGGAGTAGTAAGTCCCCACAGTCTGCTGCCAACAATGGATCATTACTGCCTGATCTGGTAGCATACAGGGATAAAACGCTGACTATGCCTCAGGTGACCTGCATTTGATTAGAGGCTTGGGAAACTGACGTAGTGGCACAGAAGAATGGGCATGCCTATCCTGGGGTTAGGGTGATGACATCAGCATTTCCTGTGATGATCCCTGGTGGAGGCTAAGGATGGCTCTGGGAGGCGGCAAGGTCCAAAGAGGAAGCATGGTCAAAGAGCAAGTGAGATGTACCAGGCTGGACTGCAACAGAGGTTGGGGGCCATATGCCATAATCATCCCATTGCACTTGAGACTTGAGAGCTATGATGAGAAGTAAGAACACTTTTTTTTTTTTTTTTTTGTGCTAAGAGTTTAGAGCTATGATAACAAGTGAGCTAACAGTTCAGAGATATGGTGAGTGAGAAGTGACAACTGAATTTGTATTCCATTTCCCCCATTATTGGCTTTGTTGTTTGTCCATGTTTTTTGTGTTGAGGTTAAGAGCTATGTTGAGAAGTGAGAAATGAATTCACTAAATGATGGCTATTAAGTTTCAGTCTTCCTATTTTTCAAGCAGCTGCTGATGTGGGATAGTGGTATGTTGTTCTGAATGTAGTGCATAGAGTCCTGGGTTCAAAACCTGCCAGTGAAATGCATGATGGTAGCACAACATTTTATTCTAGCAACTTTACAAAATTATACAAGCAATGTTTAAAATGTGTCCCTGGCTTTTGACCTTTTGTCCCCCTCCCAAAAAAAATGAAATTGAAAATAAGTGTGAAACGCTGTGCAAGATAGTGTGGGTGTGGAAGCAGACTTTTATGATGGAAAAGTTCTGAATTGGGCAGTTTTGTTATTATTGGTTCATGTGTTTTGTTTCATTGCCTACAGTACAGATTACTAGTAAAATGTTCAAACAATAAATTTAAAATGCGCTCTAACATGTGTGTTGTATTATACAAAGAATATAATTTAATAAAGTCAGGAAGGTGTATAGAGAAAAGAACACATGTATGTTATCTTGTTTTGTGTGCAAGGGGCCAATGATTTGAAAACAGCCCAAAGGTAATCTTTATCCACCACTGGCCAGATGCATTTTCTTTGGATGTGGTGTGGATTTCAATGCTGTTTCAATGAATGTGAGTTTCAAGGGCAAAGTTTAATGTCAAGCCTATTTTCATTGTGAGACAGTGTTGTTTTGTTTACCAGATGATGTCTTTTAGTGTTTCTGTATTGTTGTGCTGTAAAATGTAAAAATAAAATTCAAATCATTGTAGAAGTAAAGCAGTATGCATACATTAGTGTTTATGGTAAATGGGGCAAAATAGCCAGGTAACAGGACACTGGAATGGCTACAGGGGGACTCTGGTCTGGTGCCATGTTTTGGTTGTCTGTTCTTCAATTTGCGTTCAAAAGTTGGTATCCCACAATTCCATTGGAGTGGGTGGGGCTACATAATTATGTATGCAAATTAGATGTTAATCAGCGTACAGATTTGTACCTATTTTTTATGTTGATGTTTCCAGGTTGAGAGGTATGCCCAACACATAATCCCATACACTACATTTGTTGTACTGCAACTAAATTGCAATAATCTTATGCATGACAAATGATAAAAAGTGTACCGGTTAACAACTGCTGACGATTATTTTAAGGCTGAAATAGGCAGGGGTTATGACGCAAATACATTAAAAACAACAGCAGAACAAATAATTAATGGAAGAAATCAAATATACCTCCTATGTTAATAGCAGGGATTCCCAAACAAACTTTGGAAAATATGAACTTAAAAAAGATTAAGAAATGTAATGTTTTCTATTTAGGTATTTCAGTAGATGTGATGGATATTAAGGTGTTATATACCGTAACTGGAATAGTGTTATGGAAAATCAAGAATAATTTCATGCAGTAGGGGAAAAGACAGAATTTAGTTTTAAGAAGAGTTTATCTATATAGTATTTTGGGAGCATGGGAGTACCTTCATTCTATTACTGATAACTAACAAAACACATGGAACATATAAATGTGGTGAATTTAGTAATGAAGATTAGTCTTTGATGGTTCTTATCCTACTACAAAGGGGTATGCCAAACCTATAGAAGAAAAGTCACATTATACTTGCAAATCCGAAGGAATTGTTTAAGTTGCTTCATGTCTACATGTGAATGCTTTTATATAGGAATGACAAATAAAACATTATGTGAAAAAGCTAAAGTGCAGATATATATTATGAACATTAGGACTGAAAATAATGCTCATTTTAGACATTCCATTCACTGTAATATTTTTAGGAAGTTTTATTTTTATGTTTTAGATTACCATTTGAAAGATTTTATGGAAGATGATTTTTTTTATCAATTAGAAATAGAAATTGCAGTTGTAATTGCATACCGATGTACATCCATGATGAAATACTATTGTTTTTTTAAAGCAAAGAAGTTATGATCTGTGCTGAAGGTATAATATATTGGGTACTAAGTCTTTTGATTTAACTATTAATTTTCATTGCATATTAAATATGTTGAAGTTTTTCAAAACATATTTTTCATTTGATCATGTGATTTTTTTTAAGGGTATTTAAATAATTGCTAGTTATGACTGTGTGTTCTGATGACGACTGTATGAAAATGCTTCTAGTCCCTTTCGTTTTATATATTGGTCAGACATATCTTTATCAACCAAATAAAACTAGTAAACAATTGAAGGAATTTATTTGGGAGGGGAAGAAGGCAAGAGTTAAGTAGGATAAGATGATTCTCCTATAGAACAAGGTGTTTTAGGATTACCTGATTTAAATGGACAATCTACTGTTATGCAGTTAAGGCTCATATACATAGCCCAAACCAAAGGGTATACATCTGTGTGGAAAGGGATAATGATGAAACAGGGAGGAGTTAGAAAAATATGGACACAGTAGGATTTTGGATGCAAATCCTTAAGGAGAATAATAACCATTATACAGAATATTATATTCATAAAGTTGCAGAAAGTATTCTAGCATGGGAATGGAGAAAGGAAATTTTGCAATAGAGATGACTGCAAGTAGGGGATCAAAAAATAAGCAGGAGGAGCTGGAAGTTAGTGGAGAAAATTGGCAAAAGAACCAAGGTATTGGGAGCAAATAAGTAGAGAGATACAGATAACACAGAGGGATGATGTCAAGCAGAAGCTTAGGTCACACTTTAAAGACACCTTTCCCTACCAGAGACTGCTATCAGACTGTAGGCAAAGGGATATGCGAGTGCTAAATGAAAGACCAGCTCTGGTAGCGTTTTTAGTTGAGTTTACAAAAGAGGCTGCTGTTAAAAAAAGGAAAATTAGTAGGCCATACAAAATACTAAATGATAATACAAGAATAAATAAGAGGATGTTTAAAAAAGATTATGAGGACAGACTAGAAGGGCAATTTACAAATGAACAATGGGAGGATATCTGTAGGCTTCCAAGTATGTGACAAAGTCCAGAAGGATTAGGATTTTTGTTTGGAAGTGCCTATATAAGTATATTTAAACCCAAGCAGACTTCAGAGAATATTTACTTTTATAGATACCAAATGCTGGAAGTGCGATAGAAAAGAGAGAGGTAGCTGTGAATAGAACATTTTTCAGGAGTATAACAAGTTGGCATATTTAAAAAGCCCCTATAGAGTACTCTGTGAGAAATGTGGAGGGAGAAAATGGCTATAACTAAGGAAATGATTCTTTTGAGCTGAGATACAGGATGTGATTTGCCTAGGCATGGTATGGCCTTATTAAGTTTAATGTTATTGCCTCACATAAAAGCAATTACTGGAAAAGGGAAACCCAACTCTAAACCCATTGTAATTGAAGTACTTGATATTATAAAGGAGATATAAGAGTTAGAGGTGAAATCTTTAGGAAAGGGAAGGAGACACACAGAATTAAATGGAATGTGTGGGAATACATGCAGAATAAAGTTCATGAGGAGGAGGACTGAGCTTCAATGGAAGGCAACTGAGCAATTCATGCAATGCTGGAGTAAATAATAATTTCCAAAAAGAAAGAAAACAAATATGTAATGTATAATGTATGGATATAGAAAATATTAATATGGTTTCTTTTCTTTTCTATTAATGCATGGTTGCGTCTAATTTAATAAATGTGTTTAAAAACAAAAAATAATCTTAGACGTTATGCTATGTAAACATTACGCAAATGTATTGATCGAGGAAATACAATTACAATATGCAAACCAAATAAGATGAGGAAAGTGGGAACTCTCAAGATGTGATACATTTTATTTCTGTCAACTATTACATGTTTTGGTATTGGCAGTTGGTAAAGAGGTTAAAGTCGCAAGCTGTAGTTCCTGTGGTACAGGGTTTGATTCTCTCAGCCCTCATTTGCTCCCTGTATGATCTTGATCAAGTCAATTAAGCAGACATTGCTCCCAGGTCACCCCTGAAAAGAAGCTGTGTGTCCACTGTGCCTATCTGGTTAACAAATGGATTATTATTGGTACAATGCATTTGACAGACACTGTTGTGTGATGATTGTCTGAAAGAACTTGCTTCAGCTTCCATCGCAATTTCTCCTGGTCTGCTAGATGGCTCTCCCAGGACACCATCATTAACATGGATGGGCAAGGTGTTACTAACCCCTTGCCAGTGCGGACATAAACATGTGTATCACCATAGGTGTACACTATGCCTAATATACAAATGGCTATTAAAGCTACAACCACTGGCTTGGCAAAACCTAGTCCCCACCCTCCAATGGCCTGTGACCCTTTGGTGCTATGTAAGTCTCTGTTTGCATGATGGCAGTTGGCTAAATGGAACCATATCTCCCTCCCAAAGAATGAGAAATCTAAAACTGGAAACTCAGTCCTATCTCCCACCCTCAGCTCTTCTGTGCCCTAGCTGCTATATGAATTTGGGTTCTCTGGTCTATACTACAAATCCGAGCTTTTCCTGATGTGCTTTCTCAGCTTTTCTCAAAAAAGTTAGTGCACTTTCACAAATCAAACATTCCTAGGTGGCAATTCTGAGAATCCATTATCTTTAAGCAGATGACTGACTATATGATGTTTGGAAATATCTTTAAAGTCAAAATTATTGAGGATGAGTCTCTCTGCAATCTTTTTTCCAAAGAAATTCAGTTTCTCAAAGAGAAACAAGAAAAGGAGATTTTATAATCAATTCTAAACTAAGAAAAATAGGTCAAAAACATATTTTAATTCCAAAAAGGTTCCATTGCAAATCATTGATGCTCAACTCACCAGCAAAGTAAGTAAATGACAAGTGGTCAAGTATATAACAATATTCAAAACACTAAAATAATTTTTTTTCAGGCAAGTCCCTGCACCCCACCCCCACCCCACACAGTAGTTTGTTACCCACACCCATTATTTAGATAAACTTATTCTGTGGTCATACAACTGTGGAAAAAAAGAGAAATACCCCCACACATACGAAATCATGTAAAGTCACTTTAATGTTACGTCATCTTCCTATCACTTTTAAAAATCCACAATCCAGAACAGTCTTCTAGTTTTATTACTCTCTTTCCATGCAGCAAGACCTCTAGTACATGCTTTGAGCATCACCTCCAGAATCCTACTTCAGTAGAAGCAACCATGGTCATAAAGCAGGGTGTGTCTTATTTGCAGACGACCTCATTCGATCTGAATTATCCTGCTGCCACACTGCCTGAGGTCTAGAAGATGCTTTTGCAATCTGTAGTGTTCTTATGTTATGCATGGAGGAATCTGTATCCCTTTTTAATTATGTCTAAAAAACTGATAGGTTCATAGGTTCATAGGTGTTTACTAAGCTAATGACCATAAGGGCCTTTAAAGCTTAGCCATGCATCCCAAACTTTAACAAGTTCTGATACCCTTGATCAGTGTAAGCAGGGGCTTGGGAGATGAAGCGCTTACAAGCTAAGACCTGGGAGATAAACCATTTACAGGTTGCCTGTGTCCATTAGAGACATAGATGCCAAACCAGGGATGGTAATTCTATAACCATATTTCTTTTCACCTGGGATGACAATTCTCCTCAATATTTTGGGAATAATATTATTCTCACTTCTGACCATAGTTAGAGACAAAAACTTTGAAAAGATATTTAAAATCAGCTATAATTCCCTTCAGGTCTATTCTGTTTACCCCTTTCTTAATGAAAAAGATTAGCAAATGTAAAAACAATACTTTATCCAAAATTGTTAAATATTCTCTAAACGATCTGTATAACTCAATCAAAACAGTTAATTAGATGCTGGAATATGAAATCATCAGTTTTATCTGGTGTTCCTCTGAAAAAGGGATAGCATACAACTTACATCACTTAACCAAAGAAAGAAACTGTTATCACATTAGTTACACTTTTCCAGTCACATGCAAGCCCGTGGGATACAAGCCATATAGCTAAGTCAGTAACGTTAGGAACTTACAACGTAGAATGCCTACTTTCTGCTCCAGGCCCACAACACCAGTTCTGTGGGCTGCCTTGTCTAATTCAAGACTACAGAGCTTGAAAGAAAGATCATACACATAGCTTTTGTTTTACTGTAACTTAACCATAATGGTGGTGAATTTACAATCTTCAGCATTGCACATTAACACTTATGTGGTGTGGAATGTCACAAATGTTGAGGCTTACACACGTCTTGCATTCCAGAGCATCTTCTCAAAAACAAACTTAAAAAGCTTAAGATAAACAAATGTAAATATTTTGTGCATGATAAAAATATAAAAACTGTACAAATAGCAACTTTATCAGTAAGAAGTATTCTTTACAGTGTTAATAGTTGGTGCATTCATAGTCTTTTCCATAAATACTGTAATATATTATAATGTATAGAAACCCAAATTACATTTTTGTAAAGTTTTACAAACAAGTTTTCAGATCTTGAAAACTGTGCAGCCTATACATGCATTGTTAGAACATTTTAATTAACTAGACATAAGCTTTCACATGGCAACAAGAAATTCCTCCATAAGTATGTTTCTTGGAATATTTACAAAAATATGAATACATAAGCTTAATTGTATAATCCCCAATAGAAATAATACTGGATATCTCTCAAGATGTGCAACTTACAGTACAAATATCAAAGTCAGTTTTCTTCAATGGCATCTAAGGTTTCACTTAATGTCATGCAACATTTTGTAAGTCCTTTTTTTTTTTTTGAAGTATTAAATACATATAGAAATATTGCATATGTTCATAATTATTAGCAAGCGACTATCAATATTTATAGTATATTGTGATATAAACCAACATTTTCAGTGAACTGTCCTATCTCCCACATTGGTGTTTCACACCATACACCTCAATAACAGGTAGGTCTCTCAGTTATGAAAATATGAATATAAATTTGAACATATGAATAATAAATTAATTTTTCCACTGAAGGGCACCCTAGACTGACAGTCTTATTGTTATTATGTTAATAACTCCTTGACCTTTTTAATAGTGCCTATTATTAGCTGGTAAGTCACTTAGTTAAAGAAGCCTGTTCCAAAAAAGTTCTGGACACCATAAGGAGGTATGGGTATGAACTGGAAGTATACAAAAAGGCATTTTAGGCTTGAGTGATTTAAACAGAGTACAAAGGTTTAGTCCAGATAAATCCCTTTGGCAGATCTAGGAGATTCTGTCTCTCTCTTTCTCTTTGATGCCCTCTCTGTGGGAGAAATACAGATCCTTTGTTGACATTTCAAGTAGTTCATTTAGTTAAGTAAGTAGATATACAAGTGTTCTTGTTCTAATGTCAGTGTCTTGTTCTAAGTCAGTAACTTTAGGGACCTTGAAAAAAGATTAGCACTTTTAGTTCTTCCCATTCTGTAAACAATGCTTATTGAAGTGTCAAAGAAACATCAATCATTCTAAAGTACTGAAAGGCTTAATGTCCTAGATCATTGTAATACACTCTACAGCTTAATGTCCTAGATCATTTTAACACACTCTACAGCTTAATGTTCTAGATCATTTTAACACACTCTACAGCTTAATGTCCTAGATCATTTTAGCACACTCTACAGCTTAATGTTCTAGGTCATTTTAACACACTCTACAGCTTAATGTCCTAGATCATTTTAGCACACTCTACAGCTTAATGTTCTAGATAATTTTAACACACTCTACAGCTTAATGTTCTAGATCATTTTAACACACTCTACAGCTGTTTTTTTCTTCTAGGACATGTCATGTCAGATATAGAAGAGGCATCACTAATGGGATAGGAGCTCAGTCACAGATGCTGGAAAACAATATAATTTTCCCTTATAAGTTCATAGGTACTTTACTAGGCTATTGATAAGTGAGGATCTTAAGAAGACTAGTCTTGCATTTCCATGGTATTTTTAGCCCTTATATTTTGCATATGAATAATCCAAGGACAGGCCAAACAAGGGTACAGTTTTACATGTTTTCCCTATCCATAGGTTGGCAGGAGTACTAAACAGGGGGCTGAATTTGTCGTTACCCATCCATTCATGTAAATTATATTTGGATTGAGTGAG
>NC_056732.1:1695407129-1695528984 GCF_019279795.1 Protopterus annectens
AATGTTGTTCTTTCGGCTTTTCCTGGGGTTAGGGGTCGCCACAGCAGAACTCCGGTTTGCTACTGATTGGCAGTAGATTTTACGATGCTGAGGTGCCAGCTCGACACCCAACCTTCAACAGCTCATTCTACGCATGTCTTTTGAACACCACTCGACCGCAGGAAGGACATGCAGACTCCACACAGAAGGCAGTCCAGCCGAGAATCGAATGGGAGAACCTCTTGCTGTGAGGCAACAATGCTACCGCTGCACCACCGCGGCTTAATAATAATTAATTAAGAATATAACTCTAATTCTTTGTATGTTCTGTTTTTGTAATACTTTCTTCCTTCCAACAATGCTACCGCTGCACCACCGCGGCTTGCTAATAATAAATGAAGAATATAGCTCTAATTCTTTGTATGTTCTGTTTTTGTAATACTTTCTTCCTTTTTTTCTCATTCATATATATTTTTAATAATCTCCATTAACCCTTGTCCTTTTCCTTATTTTACTCATCATGGCATATAGAATTAACTACCCCAGGCAGATTAATTAGTAGTTTCCTGCATCTTTTCAGTACCTCACTTTCAGTTTGATGAAATGCTTGCAAGTGATGCACGTAAGGTTACCACTTAGAAATATCGATCCTTCTGCACAGAAGTAAAGCATCTTATCAATCTAGGTCTACAACACTGCAGATGAAGCCATATTCTCCACTGAAGACAAAGCTGAGACCTCTTCAGCTGCTGTCTGAACCTCATATCAGCAACATGCTAGTTTTTACCTGTACCCCTAAATGACAGCACCTCAAAGGAGTTTACCTTGCATACTGCTTGAATACGATTTCTGTCAGTCCTGCAAACTATCCCACACTTCTCTGTGGTTTTCTCCACATCAGGTCACAAGTTACTTGCTGAACATGTACATCTATGTAAAGCCTGTATAAACCTGGCGATTATGAGCATTTGTAATCTGTTTCTGTCAGGCACAACAATAAACTTCTAAACGTATTTGTTTCTCTTGCATGGTACCATGCCTCTGTCCTACTGGCCTCTGCCATGCAGGTACCCAGAATCTTCCTTGATCTACACTGTGGGTGCTTTCACAGAGAGATGCACACCTGTGAAAAACCACACCTGGAAGACTGAACCTCTGTATGCAGATCTCTGCATCCTTAGACCCACTGCGGTCCAAATGCTCTTTATTCCTTATTTATAGGTGGTTTTCTGATCCACACTTACTAACCATCAGCTATCCACAGTCAGCTGTCCTATTAATTCCATGGTATAGCAATAGCCAGTCAAGGAGGACATGATCCAAACAGCCATTGAGGTTTTTTATTTATTAACCATACCTCTTTGTCCAGAAGGTGAAGTACATTGTCACAGAGCAACTACCCACAAAACATTCCCCTGTGGGAGTGCACACTCATATACACACCACAGAAAGCTTGCCACATAAATGATGTTTAGCAGAATGAACCCACTCCCCCAGCCCATACGCTGCAAGCTGTGTACCCTGCCTCTCCTTCTAGTGAGTTCTGGTAAAAGTTGTCAGCTATAAAATCTCCACAGCATGAATTTCCTGGCTAATAATCCTAAGATTTAACTTTAAGTTACAGATATTGATATATCCTGATGTAATAATATTACTTTACTCTTTTTATACCATCGGTCATTTACTGATTAAGGTTATTTGGAATGGATCATTAGCAACACATTTATTATGTAAAATGGAGGTAGTAAATATGAGCAATAAAACAAGAATATTGGTATATAATTAGTTAGAGGTGCTATGGAATATGATGATAAATGGAGTACCACATATAAACATGAAACAATTAAGGCTGAGGAAATCAGATTAAGGCAGAGAAGAGATGTATCCAGGTTTCATCCCAGGAAGGTTCAACTGGATCTTGAAAAAAAATAAAATGAATCCATTTATCAATATATAGCAATCGAAAAGCAGCACCATAAAATCAAGAAGAAAAGGGATATACAGATATACTCAGGAATTTAGGATGCTTGTGAGAGTAGATGTAAGTCTTACATTTTACGGCTCTGTAAATATTATGCTTTACGGGTCTTAGAGCTTTTCTTCCCTGACAAAATGCATGCTGTTTATCTTTCCCTTAATAAGGCATTCTATCATATGTCACATAAGGAGATAACTGGCAAATTAGAAGTATTCAGTGGTTCACATGGTGTGGACACACACGGCCCTATTGGTGACACTCGATTTCAGTTAGCAGCTCAGGCACTTGTATGAGGTGGTCGAAAGGAGGAAGGGGTGAAAAGGCTTTGCCTGCTCATTTCTGTCAGGAGAAGATGTGTGCAGACATGCCACAGAAGGCAGTACTGTTCTTGGAGGAGATTAGTAGCCACGTTACACATGCAGATGGCTTTTATTGGAGAGTCCGATCCTTAGGCATAAGGCAGGGCATCCCTATACCATGCCTCACTGCAGGTAGTGGCCAAAAAACAGTCATCACACAAGGGAGTAAGGCTGTAACTTAAGTCATGACCTCTGCAGGTAGCTATGGCAGCTAGCTGCCCCTTAGCCTCCACACCCCTTGATCGCCTGTTTTCTGGGGACTTGGTTTATTATCTCAGCTAGGGTATAAGCCAACTAATGACTATGCAAGGATAAGGGTTGTGTGAGTTTATGACAAGATGCCACACTGCAGCAGAACCAGTGCATTCAAATTATTTACCAGTGCCTGCTACAGACTGTAAAAAATGTCACTACATATGTAATTCAATGGGTAAAACATTGATTATGCAATCGGAAACAGCAACTCAGAATGCAGGATTTATTTATTTATTAATTTAGAAACTAATGTATATATTGTAATTAAAATCTGTTTAATTAAAAGAATACATACACTGAGTTATTCTATACAACTTATCTGACCTACTCTGTTACTGTTTACATTTCTTCCTTTTTTATTTCTGAAATGTTGTGCAGTTTACATGGGTTATGCTTGAAATTGGTCAGTACTGATCAGTGCACCACACAAGTAAAATATAAATAAATAAATGAATATTTGCATTTATTTACTACATCCAGCTCTGACCATATGGACCAGTCTCAGCCAAGATGATATACAAAAGGGCAAAGATAGAAACAGAATATGTAAAAATTGTTTAAGTAATACAAAATGTTTAAACATTAATTACAGATGTTTAAACTAAAAATGACAGTAATACTCTTACAGGTTCACAGATTAGTACTAGGCTAACTGTCCTTGTGGGCCATTTTAAGCCTAGCTCATTACCCTATGTGAGAATCAAACCCTGCAACTTGTGCTTCCAAGGTAAACACCTTAACCATTACGCCATCTTATTGAGAAGGAAGGAAGGAAAAAAATGGGGACAGAGGGTGGGATGTTTTCTTTCTTTCTTTAGAGCATTCACAATAGAGAAGAATATCGTTGAGAAACAGCTAAAGTTGTGTGTCAGAAGAAGGTACCCAGTGTAGCCATAGTCTATGTATTACAACCTGCAGGACAGCATCTGCTCTGGGGCTTCTTTAGGAAGATACTCTTTAAACTGAAATCAGAATTCAGAGTAAGATGGTAACTTTCACGTTTACAAGCTGTGCTCAGAATAATCTAAGTTTGTTTTGGATGTTTGTAGTATTTAACCTGATTGAGTTTGATTTCTAACATTGTGAACATTGTAAATTTGGCAGCTATATGGGTCATAGGGTCACTTCTCAGTCCCAGTGGGGGGACTGCCATACAGCTCTGTACTGGGGCTTTTTTTTAATGGTTCTTCTTAAACAAAAGTGGGGCAGCACTCTGGATAACAAAACATGCTGGGGATTGCTGAATGAATAATATATTTGCAATGATAAATGATAATAAAGTCTTACAAGGTGGTATAAAGTCTTACAAGGAGGTATTCAAATTACATATCTACCTCATGTAGCAATAATAATCTCCCTTTAATAAAATGCAACATCATATTATGATCACAGATTAAATGGCTGATGTAGCACTGTATCATCATTACAAAAGAAATGGTCAGATCATAAAAAAAAATGACACCATCATTAAAGATCTCTGGGACAACAGCTGACAGTAATTTGAAGGATGGCCAGTGAGTATCTAAGAAAGTCACAAAAACATCTTGTACCCATCTAATTCTCATCGACATTTTCAGTCAGTCTTTAGAGATACTTTTACCACCTAACCCATTAATGAATCCAATGCTGCATTTTACAGTTTTAAAACAAGATACCTGAGGCAACTTACAAAGTTACTGCAATTATTTATTAAGTAAAAAAAAAACACAGACTTGGAAAACTTGAACTATTCAGAAAAGCCTCTCTCTTTGGTGCTTAAGGCAATGTCTGATTGCATTGCTCAATTCTTACCTTATAAAATTATGCAATGAGCCTCCCCAACATACACATTTGGGAAGAAGAAAATATTAACAAGGGTTATGGCATTCAAGTTTCTAAACAGCCAGTAAGTAGATCTTGAAGCTGACCACTGAACCTATGAACAGCTCTACACTTAACAATAGTTATTTCTGCTCCTAAACTTATCCACACCACATAGTCCTACAACTGTAAACCTTCAGCTTTGCTCTCTGTTTTCATTTTAATTTCCTTTTTGTTGTCACCATTTGTTATGTGAGACATTGGAAAATATAAAGGTCCTACCCAACACCATAATCTTGGGTGATTTCAACTACCCTGGTATAGACTGGGCGAACTACCAGTGTTCCAACTCCTATGCTCAGCGATTCATAGAATTTATAAATTCAAATGCCCTTGAACAACTAGTATGTTCTCCCACTAGAGGGGACAACATATTGGATTTAATCATCATAAATATGGGTGCCCATTGTACCACACCCATTATCACTCCCTCCTTGGTCAGATCCGACCACAAACTGATAACCCTGGACATCCTCACCACTCCACCTCCCCCAGTCAAAGAAACCATAGTCAAAAACCTTTCCAAAGCAAACTTCAAACTACTTGCATCCAAAGTGGAAAGCTTCACTATTCCCTTGCAGAAGGATAATGATATCCAGGATGCGGAATCCTACACCAAGGCACTCTGTATGCATCTTCAGGATTTCATGGACCATGCTATCCCAAATAAAACCAAGACTCCTTCCTCAAGCAAGAAGGAACCAGTCTGGTGGACCCCGGCCATAAGCAAACTTTACAATAAAAGGAGGAGACTTATACAAAAAAAGGCCAAATCTCAAGTAGAAAAACATCCCCGATCAGCATTAGTAAGAAACTGAGGGCCCTCATCAAGTCAACTAAAGCTAATTTTGAAAAGAAAGTTGCAAAGGATGCCAAGGATAACCATAAGGCCTTCTATGGCTACGTCAAAAACCTAAATGGCAATGCTCATGTCTGTTCTGAGCTAGTACAAAATGGAATAAAATACACTGACCCTTCTGACATTGCCAACATCTTGGCTGACAGGTTCAGTGCAAATCCCCCCCCCCCCCCACTCACCACCTACAGGGCCTATTACCATTCCAGTGGATTGTGCATGTCCAATTATTACTGATACATTGGTTAACAAGGCTCTATCTAAAGCTAAAAACACTGTCTCCATGGGACCAGATGGTGTCCCAGGCTGTGTCATACGTGACCTCCAAAAGGAATTAACCCCGCATCTCAATACCCTGTTCAGTCTCAGCCTCTCCACAGGATATGTGCCCATTGGCGCATGTCAACAGTGGTCCCGCTACACAAGGGTGGGGCCACAACTGACCCTGGAAACTACTGACCAATAAGCCTGACTAGTCTGATATGTAAGGCTATGGAGCGAATCATTATGGAACTCATAAATGGAGAGATTGGGAACCTCCAGTCAGTGGACCCCACACAGTTCGGCTTCGTCAAGGGCAGATCATGCCTCCTGAATCTGGTGGATTTCTTTGAGACAGTTACTCAGGCTGTAGATAAGGGAAAGGAGGTACACACGGCTTACCTTGACCCTGCTAAAGCATTTGACACCATTCCCCATTCGGGTATTATTGATGAGCTCACCAGCCTGGGCATAAACCCTTACGTCACAAGATGGATCACAAACTGGCTCTCAGACAGATCCCATAAAGTAAAAGTAGCGGGATCTATGTCCGAATCCAGACCAGTAATGAGTGGTGTGCCTCAGGGCTCTGTCCTAGGGCCCCTCCTGTTTGACATATACTTCTCAGAAGTACAGGCAAGCACGGAAGGGCTGTGGCTGACTAAGTTTGCGGATGACTGCAAACTGGGTGCTATAATAAAGTCTCCGGCTGACATGGAGATCCTCCAGAAGGGCCTAAATGAGACTGATGCATGGTGCCAAAGCCATGGTCTCAAGCTAAATGCAAAAAATGTGTAGTAATCCCCTTTGGAAAAAACAGAGTACCCACAAACTACAACATAAGAGGTAATCCCCTGAAATCTGAAGAAAAAATAAGGGATCTAGGGACCCAAGTAGATAGTCAGCTTTCCTTTGATAACCATGTTGCCAAAGTGGTTAGAAAATCCTTCTATGTGACCCGTCTGATCACGAAAGGGTTCGCATCAAGATCTAAGGATGTAATGGTGCCCCTCTACTCTTCCCTCATCAGACCCATTATTGAGTACAATGCACCAATTGGAATGTACCTGGCTAGACATCTCCAGCAGCTGGAAGGACCACAGAGGTACCTAACCAAGAGGATTACTGGCCTCAAACAGTTGCCTTATGCAGCATGATTGAAAAAGCTAAGACTGTTCTCTGTTGCATACCGCTTTCTCAGAGGTGATCTCTGTCTAACGTACAGAGCCATGTCCAACCCAGAATTGTTGAACATGCTCCATCTTAGCAAAACCAAATCTACTTGAGCTACATGCTCTAGGGATATAAACCTCAACACAACGATGAATAGAACATGCTGGAGGGATAGATTCCCTTCGCAGAGACTTCCCTTACTATGGAACAGGGTCCTGATCTACATAAGACAGAGCCCCTCACTATCACTCTTCAAGAGGAATCTTGATGAGTGGATGGGTAACAAAAAGTTCACACCGGGGATCACACCAACAGCACTACTAGATAGGGGCCAAGGGTACTAGCCGCTAGTACAAGGTTCTAGGGAACTACTAAAGGGGCGGTGAATACCGCACAATGTGACTGGGCTAATATATGCCTTCGGGCAGATAGCCCAGTACCAACCTATGAAACTATGAACCTATGAACCTATGTAACACTCAGCATGACATTACCTACTTTTGCGTTGTTTCTCAGGTAAAGGTGTAACTTTTGCAAAATAGCTACAAATTAACACTGCAATCTAAAAGCTTTATAAGGTGATCTAGAACTAAAACAACACATATTTTACACACACACACACACACATACATGAAACATTTATGGACGATAAATTAAAATGACAGTCTCTGATTAAAGCAGGTAATACAATAGTACATTAAAAGTTCATCAATGGCTATCTCTATGTTGATATAATGGAGCATCAGACTAAAGAGTACTAAAATAAAACTAGTTTAAATTGCAAACTTTTGATGTACACAAGAGGTATAAATAGAGTGGTAGCAGAAATGTTATAGTTCAGACATCAAACCATTCACTGGAAACATGAAACAATGGAGATTGTTAAATACAAAGAATTAGAAGAAGATATAGCAATGTGTAAAGCAAATTGCAACCAAATGACAAGCAGTGTAACACTTCACTGCAATGTGCTGCTATCCTGTAAAAACTGAAAAGCAGCCATGTCCACATACCACTTTTTATGACCTTCATTCGTACATATATATCACCAATAGACACCTGGTAGACCATTCTGTTTTTGATGTAGAACTCTTGTGTCCCACCATCATGCTTGACAATCAATTTCTGTTTCCTTGCAAAACTGATCACATTTTTAAGACCAAAGAAGAAGACAATAGCAAATAAAAACATATAAATATGCAGGAGTCCTGCAACATACAGGAGTCCTGCAGCATACAGGAGAAAAAAAAAGATCTGGTAAGGCTATGAACAGAACATGGAATAAATATTCTATTTTCTACATTCAAATAATAAAAAAAAACAGATATTCAATGTATTAAAAAGTAAAAAGGTCACACAGATAAACCAATTAGTAAAAACAAGAAAAACCTAGCCAAGGTAGAGATTTCACTGTGTGATACCTTAAACCTCCTGGAATAGAGGCTTGTGGGATATATGCAAATTACCCCTTAAGAACATCAATTGTTTCTGCTATATGACTGTTGAATGTCCATGGCTTTTTATTTTTTTCCTTTTTAAGTCTTTATGGACAGATTCAGGCCAACAAAGCCAAGTGCCACTTAGGTGTGGACATGCAAGTTTTGGCCTTCTTATGACGTTGTCATTTGCATATATCCCATGGGTCTCTATTCCAGGAGGTTTAAGGTATCACACAGGGAAAACTCTAGTTTGGCTAGGTTTCTCTTATAGTTTTTACTAATTGGTTTGTCTGTGTCACCTTTTAACTTTTTGGTTTTGTTTGTTTGTTAGGATATCTTGCAGACACCTTAATGGTTATGGACATCAGCTGGATTTAAAGATCCTGTATTTCCACAATCAAGCAGTCTTCTTATGTTATTCCAATCAGCTCATAGAAGGTTAAAATGTGCATGTCCACAGATAGTGGTGTTTGGTTTTGTTGGCCTGAATCTCTTCATAATGACATAAAAAGGAAGAAGTTATAGACATTCTCAAGTGCTAGAGCTGCAACACTTGATATCCTTAAGGGGTCATTTGTATATATCCCATGGGCCAAGTATCGTACAATGAAAACTCTAGAATGTTCAATGTACTGGAAAGATTCAATAACTTTTCATACTGATATCTGTTTTTAGAACTAAAACAGATAAGGCTGCATGATCAATAGTTCATGTTATAAAAAGGTCTGGGGCCATAAATTACTATATTTGCATAATCTATATCTACAAAACACTATTTCCTAATCCATGTATTTTGGTCATTACACAGAAAGTACAGTTGTGTAAGTAAACTTATAACAGTAGGTGTCTCAGTAACCACTGCTACATAAGCCTTAACTATGAGTTATATCCTAGGATATAACCCATATAGCTGAGGATACTAATCAGTGTTCCATATGATGAACATCAAATGACTTATCAACTGATGATCAGATGTGGATGGAAGTGTCTGGCCAATTTTTCCTTTTTTATACATAACTGGAAAGCTATGTGTCTAATCAACAGCATTCATAAATAGCATCCATCTTCTTCGAACCTCTGTAGAAGTGCCTCATGTCCATTACATTAATTAAATAAATAAATAAACTAGCTGACACCATTCATTTTAACATCTCCAAGTTAGGTTAACTATTGTTAGATATTGACATTCATGCTTTTGTAAACAGAACTAGTATATCAATATACCAAGACCCCAATTTCAAAAGACTTGCTCTCAGTGTAACTAGTCACTTACACTGAGAGAAGGTCTTTTGGAATCTGGCCCCAGTATAAACCTATTTAAAAATAGATCTTACACCAAAGTAAGTCACTTAAACTGACAGCAACTCTTTTAGAATCAGGGCAGACTTAGACTGATAGCAACTCTTTTGGAATCTGGCCCCAAGTTTTCATGTATGGAAAGTTGCCAGTGCTATATCTAGAAACGATCAAATGTTAATTGAAAGCTGCATTTGCTGGAGCCATTTCACACTTCCTTTTATACATGTCAGTGATTCTCTGCTCTTGGAAAACAAAACTAACTCAGTCCTCTGTTTTCCTATAACTAGAATCACTTGAGCACTCAATGGTTTTGTGTCCAAGTCCACTCGGACTTTGTGGAAGTGCTCAGTAGTTCTACAAAGCTACACTTGGCTGGAACTTCTCTCCTTCTCCTTAAAAGTTCTGCATTTTAGAAAAATTCAATGCTGTTCATAAGAACAATATTTAATGCACAGTTTCAGGAAATGAATCCACAGAGCACACATAGTGTCAATTATTGTGAATAGGAAGCATGTAAACTTTAGGTAAAAAAAAACCTGTAACTAATCAACTACATGAAGATAAGGGAAGAGAAAAAGCACTAATAACCACCAGCAAGAACCCCAAGAAGTCTACAACCCACTGAAGTAAAGACTTCACCTTAAATGTCCACTGCAAACTGCAAAGTTTATTTTCCCCACCACAACATGAATTATTCAGTTTAGCACAATTAAAAAGTTTAAATTTTGGACTACTGCATAGCTTGACACTAACCAAGTTGCTAAGCATGCTACCCAGTGCATTATAAGGAGAAACCTACAAGACTCTGGACCTCTACCACATCTGGGAAAAGGGTTCTAATTGCTGGGGAGCCAGTAACGTGACTCATTTTTGTGCTTATTCTAGTTGCAAGGATGTTTTAGTTCTGATGAAGTCCTGTTCTTTGTTTAGGATGAAAGTGCATTAATTAATTTTTAATTGTGATTAACTAAATGAGTATGTTGTGGTATGGAAAATAAACTTTGTGGTTTGCAGTGGACATTTATTGCGAAGTCTTTACTTCAGTGGGGTATAGACATCTTGAGGTTCTTGCCGGTGGTTATTAGTTTTTTGGAATGCCTCAGGCCATTTTTATTCTTCACTAAGAGTATATAGGCAAAAATGGACTGAGTTACTGCATTTCTTTTTAGAAATAGTCTCTCTCAGTTGGTGTTATATATATTATTTTATGGGTACTACATCCGTCTGTTGGTATTCGTTGTTCAGGGAGTAGAGGTCTACAGTTACCCTGCACTCCATCTGAAAGTCTCCAGCATATCTCTCAACTATCTAGAATTTCACTACATGTCCAGATTTTTTTCAGATTTTTTGGTCTGCTCCTCAAAGATGTGTGGTTTTCTGACAAATCACAGAGGACTGAAATCATTAAATAATAACAGACATTTGAGTTTCAGATTCCATATCCTTCAGAAAATACAGGCTAAAACAGACTTGTTATTCTGGCACCTATGTTTATAATTTCAACTTTTAAATCAGACCCTAATTTTGTGTCTTTGTCCTGCCATTATTTTTGGACTTGTCTAGAATTCTTAACGTAAGAGTTTGACAGTTATGCCAATTATTGTGTGAGTGCTGAATCTGGCAAACACATAGAGTACACTGATTACCCTATGATACCTTGAAAAAATATTCCATTTACTCTGATTATCCTGTTTTGATGGGGAAATGCGCATTTTGTAATCACAGGAGGAACAAAGAACTACAAAACTATGCATGTGTATTATTACCATAGTATCTGGGTTTTATGTCATACAGGAAGTTCAGTACCACAACTGAATTTCTTACTTTAAATACTGGGCTTAAGTAAATGGTTATGTCAAGGACAACAGTAAGGAGCACCACTACGCCCACCCGAGGGTCTTGTGGTAATATTCCAGAAAATAAACTGCAAAGAAAAGAAAAGCCATAAATGTAAAGGTTGTAAATAATAACTATAATATACAATGACACTCTTTCCTTATTTGTTCATTTCAGTGACTAAAAAGGATGCTGTAACTCATTAGCAAAAAGAATACAAGGTGAGAGGGCAAATAGTAGTGCACTCTGTTGGAAACTGATGCTATTCAAGTTAAACACACTATTTTCTTTTTCTTTTTTTCCTACCAGATACTTGGAAGACACACACACACACACACACACACACACACACAGCTGAATGCATTATCGTGTACCAGTTTAGTTCAGAAGATTACCCGTTTAGTTCAGAAGATTAACACTATGAACTGTTAGTTAGCTCCATCCTATAATCCTGGGTTTGATTTACTCATCTCCATTTGCATAGTTTGTGAGTCTGAATAACTTACTTAAGTATAATGTCACTTGGCCATCACAAAATAAAATACACAGAGGCAGTTTGTATGTCTGTGTTAATATGACCATGGTGTGGCTTCATATTCATTTTGAAATGGAACAGAGAACTATGAAGAAGTTCAGTGACTGGGGAGGAGGTACTCTGTGTATATGCGTCTGCCTTTGAAATGGTGTCCTGGGGCATGGCTGAAAATGGTGCACAAGAACTGGTTCACTTACCCAGTTAAATAATTAAAGGACACAGTATACGGCTTATTTATATTTATATTAAAGTGCATATACATTTAATATTATGTTTTGGCTGTTTTTTATTTTGTCTTAATACAGACAAGACAGGTGCACTGAGCTGTAAGTGTAGTGCAAAGTATAATACGTAATGGGAACAGCAACTGAATAAAACAAAAAAAATGCAAACATGTGAGGCATCATGTGATAAAATGTGCATATAGAAGAACAGTTTAAAAAGATTCTTCAAAAATGGAGACACAAAAGCCAAAAACTGAGACAACAGCATGTGCATGTGCCGAGGTGGCAGCAACATATAGGCTGCAACACTGCTAACAGTTATTACCCTCAAAGGTGAGTTGTAAATCATGTCATGAAAGATGGAGAAAATAAACTATTATTTAAGTAACACTTAGATAGGAGTGTGTCCACTCCAGGACAGTCAAGATTCCTCCCAGCTGGGTGTCTGGAGAAAGAGGATCAACATTTATTCACAGGGAACTGGAAAGAGCTAGAATGATACAACTGCAAGAACTGGGAGGAGATGTTGTACCTTTTGTGTGCTCTATTACGAAGGAAATATATATGTCTGGGGGAGGGAGTGCTAACAGCTGACAATACAGTGACTGAGGCTGAAATGAAATGAACAGGAATGGATACAGTTAGAGGAGAAACGATTAATAAGGAGGAGAAGAAGTCACTATATGGATTCTAAAAAGTCAAAGTAAACGTCACTTCGATTCACACAAGTGTGAACTGATTGAAATTACGTTTCTTCAGACTCAGTGTGCATACAATACATATATACTACATTTAATATGAAGATAATACACAAAATTCTATTGATACAGGCAGCAAACACAGCAATAATAACTACTTGCATTATTGCACTGATTTAACATATCGTCACTTATTACTAGGTCATTAGCTTATTTTCACTGGAAAACTGCATTTAAGTGATTGATTAAAGGTCTACATTTATGTTGCACAGTAAGACAGTTCAGTTTGATTACTGCTGACTTTGATGTCTAGGTGTGGGTAAGACCTTGTTACATATTGCACTCCAGAAGTTTGAAGCTAGTCACATGATGATAAAGAAAAAACATAAATTTGGTTAAGAGTGGTGAAGGAGGGGTGTGAAGCTTGTACCAAAATGACAGAAGGATGTACTGACATTACATATCTGGTAAGACATGGGGAAAAGGCATAGCTCTACCCTGCATCTATGCAGACAAAACTGGGAAATAATATTTTGTTTAGTAAGTTTCCAGACAAAAGAGTGAAATAAATAATGTCTGCAGCATAAAGTTGGGAAGAGCAGCTGCCTGTCATACAGACAGGGAGGGCATGCTTCCTGTAAAGTCATCTGTATAAGAACTCTGAAAGCATAAACTTGCAAGTATTTTAGAATGAACTCTTTTGTTACCTGTTACACAGGTAAGCATGCTGGGCCTTGTAGACCATCTTCAACGTGAAATGGAAGTCATATAAGAAGTATTTTGAACACAGAATCTGTGTGCTGAACAAGATAGTATACAAGAAGATAAACCTGTACTACATTCCTAATATGCAATATTCATTTCATAGCAAAATTAAAATTATACCTATCACACTGTCAAACATAAACTATTCCATTTAAGTTGTTTGCCCTTTTCTTTAAGTGACAACTTCCCAGAGTCACTGGCAGCTGGCCATAACCTGTCTTTTATAATGTGGTCACTGGCCATGGTTTATTTTATTATTAGCTAACCGGGTAACATCTCTAGTCATTAGGCCCTTGTCACACATGGGTTATATATGAACAGTTGACTGTAGCCAGTCAATCAATATGTTTTGCCAGGTTGGAGGAAGTTGCTGTGTAAACATTATGTATGAAGCTTGTGAGAGCTCAGGATTTATATATCACTGCTCATCAGTGCTACCGGAAAAAAAAAATTAATGTTCACCCATCTTGGGTAATCTCTAAAACAAATGAATGCCCAACAGGCACTGTTAAGACGGAGCACTTATGATGTATTTGTTCTGGCATTGTAGGTATTTCCCATATTGTATTTATTTAACCAGGAAGGTCTGACTTGGAACAAAGCCAATTTTCAGCAGAAGCCCAGTGAGAAATGCTCTAGATGCATGTCTTTGTAACATGGAAGGAAACTGTAGTACACAGAGGAAGCCCACATGAACGACATGCAGACTCTACACAGAAGGCACCCAAGCTAAGAATCAAACCAGGGAGCCTCTTGCTGTGAGTTGACAACATTACCGCTGCACCACTGTGCTGTCCAAATGCAATAGCTGCAGCAGTAGTAACTACCACTGTTTTCCATCTTGAGTAGGGCAGTCAAATCATGAAGGAGCTTAAGATGCACAGAACAATTACAAATCCACTGTGCAAAGACTGTACACTTTCTACCCACATTATTATTTGATGACTGTCTCAGATTTCATGCAGACGGTAATCTAACAATAACATATCACTCTACAAGGGAATTAACCACCTTCACTATCCTTATTTCAGAAACTAGATGCTGTCTTTGTCTGTTGCTTTGTACATTTATAAGTTTGGATTAAGTGCATTAGTCTGGGAAACTTAATTCAGGCACAATCCACATCAGGTAGGGTGGGACATGTGAACAAGACACAACAGAAATCAAACAACATGGGGCCAGATTCCAAAAGAACTGCTCTCAATGTAAGACTACCCTGATTCTGAAAGACCTGCTCTGAGTATAAGTGACTAACTTCGGTGTAAAGCCTGTCTATAAACAGGATTACACCTGGGGTCAGATTCCAAAAGATATTGTCTCAGTGTAAGTGGTCAGTTACCCTAAAACCAAGTCTTTTGGAATCTAGCCCCATGTCACATGTTACTAAAGAAGCAGAAAATGCATCTAAACAACGATATAAATCATGTGTGTGTGTGTGTGTGTGTGTGTGTGTGTGTGTGTGTGTGTATGTGTGTGTGTGTGCATACACATACACACACACACCCACATATGTGGGCGGCACAGTGGTACAGTGGTTAACATTGTCACCTCACAGCAAGAGGTTCTCTGGTTCGATTCTCGGCTGGGGTGCCTTCTGTGTGGAGTTTGCATGTTCTCCCTGTGTTCGCGTGGGTTTCCTCCGGGTACTCCGGTTTCCTCCCACATTCCAAAGACATGCATCTGGAGCATTTCTCCCCGGGCCTCCGCTGAAAACAGGCTCTGTGGAACCTAGTCGGACATTCCCGGTCAACAAATGTTAAATAAATAAAATATATATATATATATATATATATATATATATATATATATAGGAATACTTTATAATCTCGAAATACTGAAATGTCGAATTTCAGTATCTCGAGACTATAAAGCCGAATGTTGAAAATAGCGAAAGTTCATAATTGCGAATTCAAATATCTCAAATTCACAGTTATGGACTTACGCTACGTTGTTTCCGTGTTTGTGTGTTGATGGTCCACGGTGCTGTGTGTGGATCTAGGTGTTATGTCAGGTAAGTGTTTTGTAAGGGTTTTGAGTGGGAGGTAGAGTGTATGTGAGTGTGCTGATATGTTTGGTGTGTGTGAGGGATTGGAGAACGTGCATGTGTGAGTTTGCTTTTCTTTCTTGTATGTGCGATCTTGGAGTTAGTATATATAGGTGGGGGGGTGCAGCAGTATGAGTTGTGTATGTGTGTAGTTTTGTGTTTTAAATTGAGGTGTGGGTGTTTTGGTGTATGTGTGGTGTGGTGTGTGTGGTTTGTTTGGGTTTTTGAATTTCGCGGTTTTGGGTTCGGGGTTTTGTAGTTTCAGTGTTTTGTGGATTCGGTTTCATGGTCTCGAGATAGTGAAATTCAATGTTTCAGTATTTTGAGATTATGAAGTAAATCTATACTGAATATATATATATCTATTATGAAGTGAATTTATACTATATATATATATATATATATATATAGATATATATATAGATATATATATAGATATATATATATATATATACACACACACGTGTATATAGATCAGTAAATGAATGAAAAAAGTACAATAAATTCTATGGTCATTTCAATGAATAAACAGATATTTATGTAATAGTAGTAATGCACTGTTGTTCTGTTATGCAGACTAATAATAACTAGCATTCTGACTAGGCTGATGAGAAAAATATAATACGACAACAAGGAGAGAGATGAGTCTCCCCACCTTTGCCCAGGTTCTTAAGCACAGTAAGAGGTATCTTTTCGTTTGATGGTTCTCATCTTGTTTTACCACTTAACAGCTGTAACTGCCCCATGGTCCCATGTCATAAATTTTACTCAATATTACTCTTCCTCATTTCTACCTAAAGCACCACTGAAATATTAGCAAAAGTAGTGATTCCACATCAAATGTTTCAACTACTTGCAATTCTCTGAATGTATACCACAGGCAAGGCTGTTAGAAAATATAGCCCTCGCTTTCAACATCTCTTCCCAACAAGTACTGCAAGCATCTTAATTTATCGCTGAGTATGCCACAGCTATAGACAAACATTTGAAACTTGAATTTTCGTCACCTAGATGTGGCCTTTGCCAATGTTGTGCAAAGCAGGGCTGCAGAAGTGATGTTACATCACCACCTAGTGGAAACTGTTCTCAATACAATCATCAAGTGACTGAAACCTTTGGGTTTAATAAGTGATGTAGTTACTCAAAAAGTTGGCTTCATTTAAAATATGTAATACCTTTCATTGAACTCACAGTGCGAGATATAAAACTAAAAGAACTCAAAGTTTTCCAGTCAAACTCTTTCTGGAACTAGCAAGCTCCTGAAAGGCAAACTTTTTTATTCATTTGTAAACTAGGTAAGTGAATTAATCAGTGTGGATACTTTTTACCCACAATAAGTGCCCCAAGGCTTCATATGAAAAGGTCTTCTATGATCTGTCTACCAGTCTGATTATCAGATATAAAATTAAGGATCGCTATCAGTTCATCAATGTCCACCTCACACTAAAACTTTTCCATGCAACCCACCAAATCCTCAGAAAAAAAAAAAGACACAAAGAAACTCCGGAACAGTGTTTTTGCTGGGATGGAACCCCCAGCCCTACAGCCCTGAGACCCATGCACATTTAAATATACCAGCTCTGTGACTGCACTACACTAGGGAAAAGGACAAACTGCCTTACCCCACTATGCTTAGAAAAAACACACACAGTGCCAAAAGTAAACAGTATAATCGAATGGGTTATAGCCGTTCACTTACACTGGTACAGTCCTAGAAGCTGCTAGTCACCAATGGCATGTTGTAATCTAATAACTAAAATTATATCAGATACTGCATTTGTCATATTCAATAAAAAGGTGTTCAAACATAACCCCTGCACTGAAAATAAATGTATATATTTTTTTGTCATTTCATTTTGGACCAGTTAACTAAAGCAGCATATGAGGTTCATTCAAAGAAAGTGTCAGGTATATTTGTTTGTTCACCTGACAAATAACCAAAGACACAAATGCCTGATGTTGCAGGCTTTACAAAGGAAGTGTCATCTAGTTATTCTCCAACAAGAAGTGCTGAAGCCGTGTCGATATTCTGAAAGATCAAATGCTATTTACATTTAAAAGGAAATGAATGAACAACTTTCAAAGTCAAATTCAAAAACATTCTTTTTCGTGGGTGGGGCAAAGATCCCTGTACCACTGGATCTACTATGAAGCAACAAAACTAGCCCTCCAACACAGACACACTCTCACACACACACACACACACACACACACACACACACACACACACACACACACGCGCGCACTGAATGAATCAAACGTGTTGAAACCAACACAAACCAAAACTGCTGGTAAAAATTACTAAGAAACTTTCTTTCTGACAGGGGTTTAACCCTTTTAGGTTGAAATACCTTTCACACAGCTATGATCTCACAGTAGGGCTGACACACATTGCAAAATATCTGGGGAGTGGAGGCTTTGATTAGTTTACACATCCATCAGTAGACATTCTCTGCACCATCTTAGTAGAATTTGCTTGAGGTCACTACTTTGGGAAAAGATTGCTTCCTCCATAGCTGCGACATCCTTAACAGAAAATGGAATGCAGTCGTGTTCAGATCTCATTTTTTGCAATGTTGATAATCAAGTTCGAGTACTAATCCAAGAAACACCTGCTACATTCATATCAGATATGTATTTCCAAAGCCAGCAGCATCCTTCTTGACTTTTAGTTACTTTCTATGTAGATCACATATCACTATATAAGCTGGAGTGTGGGGTTTTGGGGTGCCACTACATAACAGAGCTGCTGGGATGTCTGACTCCAGTCACGTTGTAAGGAAGAAGCTACTACATAGCAACATTTAGTTTTCAAATTTATGAATAGGGCAAGCATCAAAGCCTTTCTCCCCCTCAATATAAGAAAGTGAACTTTTTATGAGGTTTGAGGGCACTGTATCGAGGGGAGGGGAGTTGTTGGAGAATGTTAAGGATTTCTGTTATAAAGATGCAGTCTGAAGATTTGAGTTTTGTAGACACTAACAATATTGCACTTATGGGGTTAAGTGGTTTCAGCAGTTCGTGATAAAGTAAGGTGTCATTATGATAAAATGAGACACATAATAGTTAAAGAACAATTCTTAGACAGTACACATTTAAAGCCTTTGTAGTACCTGCAGTGCACAGATAATCTTCCAAAACTGGGGAAAAAAGATAGCCTTTCAGAACATACACAGCCTCAACCACAGAATAGCACTGGAAAATAATTACAGGTAGAAAAGCTAACAACACTCATGCTGACAAATACACACACAGACACACACACACACACACACACACACACACACACACACACACACACACACACACACACACACACACACACACAGATACACACTGCAGACTGAAGTATTTAATAGCTTTTAAACAACATCTAGGCTTTCAGAGCTGTGAAACATTTCAATCTCTTATACCCCTTTGCTGTAATAACATCAGAGCAGCTGAAACTCTATGCACCACAAATAATTATGATCAAGTCTCTCAGATCATAAACAAGTTATAAGTTCAAGAAATGAACATAAAGAAATTTGCCTTCAGAGCAGAGTGAGGCAATATTTGACAGTGAATCAACATTTATGTCAAGAACACATAATAAGTTGGTTATGATTGCAGACCTGATCATAATCTTGTATACTGCTTGTATGGTAAGACAAAAATATAAATATATTTTTTGTACAAAATAACTTACTTTTAGTCTCTGTTTTTTGCTCCTCTCAGCGTTTTTTCTTGGGCAGTGGTAGTTTAACTTTTAAAATGGTAATAGTTTAGTAATATAAATATAGGTTATTATGTTTGTTAGATATCTTTTTGGGTTCTCTCTAAAGCAGTAGTCGTTATTTCACTTACAGTGAATGGGAGGTTCAGATGAGCTGGAAAATTTAACAGTCAGTAAGTCCCTGAACAGCCTTGGGAAGGGGGATTAGGGGCATCATTGTGTGCCTATTGTTATGCTCACAGCTGGTGTTATGTTTTTTTAATGTTAAATTGGCAACTGCAAGTTAAATTGTTTCACACCATATATATATATCACTGCACAAATGTGTTTTTGTACTCAAGTTACATTACAATGTTATTGTTTGTCTTTTTGGCTTTTCCCGGTAGGGGTCACCACAGCGGAACTCCAGTCCGCTAATGATTGGCAGTCGATTTTTATGGTGCTAAGTTGCCAGCCCAACACCCAACCTTCAGTGAAGGCACACCCATTCACACATGTCTTTCGGAGGCCACTCAGCCATAGGGAGGACATGCAGACTCCACACAGAAGGCACTCCAGCCGAGAATCGAATAGGAGAACCTCTTGTTGTGAGGCAACAATGCTACCGCTGTACCACCATGGATATTTCAAGTTACATTACAATATAACTTGTAAAATCACTTCTTTCCTTTGTAACTCCATACATTGTTTATTTTCTTGGTATAGTTTGAAGAAGGTTACTAAGTTAAGTATTTAAAAAAAAATAATTTGCAGGCCATAGATTTCACTGCATTGAACAACTCTGATAGCCGACTTATAGAATCCTGATATGACTGATGCTGTATGAAGAGAGGAATATAAAAATCCACACCTCCTGCCCCTGTAACTACCCTCTTCTTCCTTTTCCTGCTAATGCCCCACTTGTAATAACTTATATATCATAATGATGACATTTTGCTTTGATACTGCTCTGATGGCTGTTCCACTTCCAGCTTCATGTCTTTTCTAGGCTTCTGATTTTCCACCAATTGCACGTCTCTGGATTGAGTTTTTCACCTCTTCATGCATTCAGCAATTTAAACAAGTAAACGCTTGATACTTACCTGATAATTCCTTGCTGCCTAGTACTACCTGGTGCCACTGTACTTGTAATTGACTTTTTTAACCTGTTGGATGCAAGAATGACTAGCAGGAACAATGTTCTTATCCTGTTATATGATGATGTATACTGTGCAATGCAAATATGTATTTCCGAGTTGTAATAACTTAGTCTGGTTCTGCTACTTTCCCGAAGTCATTGTTGGAAAGGATACACAAAGATAAATCCACCTTCCTGATCTCAAACCAGTAAATAAAAATACAGTAGTATTAAGTGGGAGCTGATTTATTGTCAAGACGTTTTAGTCAACTGGTGGCCAGTCCGGGATCCAGAAAAGGATATGAGCAGGTCCAATATTCTTAAAAAGAGTTGATGAGTAAATGCATATGTGAAGGCTCTTAGTATCTTTAGATATGCCAGTCGAGACGTGCATGGTTCTTCCTTGCCATTATCTTTTTCACGAGGTACAAAAGGGTAAAGCGGATTGTTCTTTGTTTGCTTTTTGAGCAGATTTACTGGTTTAAAAATCCTGAAACTCCAGCTGTTGTAGCAGTTAATTTGCATTCCTAAAAAAACAAAACAGAAAGATCTGGATTAAGTTATTGGGTTTATTTATCTATTACATTTTGGTAACAAGGTAAGTGGACTGGTTGACAGACCCTTCCAGCCATGCCCCAGTCCCAATGAGCAATTACAGACTGTAATGACAGGTACACCTTTGAACAGATTGTAATGACAGGTGCACTTTACAGATGGAAAACATCAGAACTGTTTAGAGTTCTGAAGACCATGCAAATAAATCAAAAGTAAGCCAACAGACTGCATAAAATGTAAAGATAATGGGATTTCTTTATGAAGAGACAATGTCAGACAATTCAGTATGTATAAATTAGAACAGAAAACAGAAAGGGAGGGTTTGATCTGGGCATACTATCAATGATGGAATGAGAGAGCAGGTGCTAGAATGGGACATTTGAAGTCCGACTACAGAAAGAGTACATCGCAGAGTGGATGGTCAAGCCCTGGAACATACTGCTGCCTGACATACTTGTTCGATCTTTGTTATCAGAGCAGCTTGAAGATGTTGATACAGCAGTGAGAACAGCAGAGAACAGAATGAAGGACAGAGGAAAGAAGAAGAAGTTGGATATATTGCTTGGACATGCTCAGAACAGCGCTAGCTTTCTTCCACCTGCACCATCTTGCATTCATACATACCACAACTACAGATAAAAACAGTATTACCGCACAGAGAAATGGAGCAAGCTCAGTGCATTAAAATAAAATTCTAGGGATACAGAAAGCAAACAGAGGATGAAGAATGGAAAGGCTGTTGGTCCAGATGACATACCTGTGGAAGCATGGAGGTGTTTAAGTGAAATGGCAGTGGAGTTTTTTACCAGATTGTTTAATGAAATCTTGGAAAGTGAGAGGATACCTGAAGAATGGAGAAAAAGTGTTTTGGTACTGATTTTTAAGAATAAGGGTGATGTGCAGAGATGTTGTAACTACAGGGGGATTAAAGTGATCAGTCACAGCATGAAGTTACGGGAAAGAGTAGTGGAAGCTAGATTAAGAAGGGACATGATGATTGGTGATCAGCAGTATGGTTTCATGCCGGGAAAGAGCACTACAGATGCGATGTTTGCTCTGAGAGTGTTGATGGAGAAGTACAGAAAAGGTCAGAAGGAGTTGCATTGTGCTTTTGTAGACTTAGAGAAAGCATATGGCAGGGTGTCTAGAGAGGAGTTGTGGTATTGTATGAGGAAGTCGGGAGTGTCAGAGAAGTATGTAAGAGTGGTACAGGATATGTACAAGGATAGTGTGACAGCGGTGAGGTCTGCGGTGGGAGTGACGGATGCGTTTAAGGTGGAGGTGGGATTACATGAAAGATCAGCTCTGAGCCCTTTCTTATTTGCAATGGTGATGGACAGGTTGACAGACGAGATCAGACAGGAGTCCCCGTGGGCTATGATGTTTGCAGATGACATTGTGATCTGTAGTGAGAGTAGGGAACAAATGGTGGAGATCCTGGAAAGATGGAGATTTGCTCTAGAGAGATGAGGAATGAAGGTCAGCAGGACTAAGACAGAATATATGTGTGTAAATGTGAGGGAGGGTAGAGGAATGGTGAGGATGCAGGGAGTAGAGTTGGTAAAGGTGGATGAGTTTAAGTACTTGGGATCAACAGTTCAGAGTAATGGTGAGTGTGGAAGAGAGGTGAAGAAGACAGTACAGGCAGGATGGAGTGGGTGGAGAAGAATGTCAGGAACGATTTGTGACAGACGAGTACCAGTAAGAGTGAAAGGGAAGGTCTACAAGAGGGTAGTGAGACCAGCTATGTTATATGGGTTGGAAACAGTGGCATTGACAAAAAGGCAGGAGTCAGAGCTTGATGTGGCAGAGTTGAAGATGTTAAGATTTGCACTGGGTGTGACGAGGAGGGGCAGGATTAGGAATAAGTATATTAGAGGGTCAGCCCAGGTTAGAAGGTTTGGAGACAAAGCCAGAGAGGCAAGATTACGTTGGTTTGGACATGTGCTGAGGAGGGATTCTGGGTATATTGGGAAAAAGATGCTAAGGATGAAGCTACCAGGTAACAGGAAATGAGGAAGGCCTAAGATAAGGTTTATGGATGTGGTGAGAGAGGACATGCAGGTGGTTGGTGTGGCAGAGCAAGATGCAGAGGACAGGAAGAAATGGAAACAGTTGATCTGCTGTGGCGACCCCTAACAGAAACAGCTGAAAGAAGATGATGATGATGATACAGAAAGCAAACAGTTTAAAACTACTGAACAGAAATAAATAAAAAATACAGAATATGTAATGCAAGTTAACATCAGATTAAAAATAATGACTGGAAACACTCTGGGTGGTGAATTATTAGGGCAGAACAAAAGCTGCTCATCAAAGTAATATTTTCATACTTTTTCCTCTTTTCATTCAGTGTTTTAACTTTTTGTATCTGTATTGCACAAACACATACATGTGCACTCACACATGCATATATGTAACAGCTAAATACAGTAAAGAATTAATGCCCAACAAAAAAGACTTCAAAAACACAATAGCTCCTGTAGTTATGGATATACTCAGTAGAGTACCAGGGACTTAATTATGGCCTGGGACTTAAATAGGACTTGCTGGAGGGACAGATTTATTGCTTTGCTAAGCTTATAAAGGCCCCAGTGTCATTAGCCTCTTAACACCTATGAACCAGCCAGCGGGTTTGCTATAGTTTCAGCCTGGGTTTTACTGCTGTTATTCATGATTAATTCAGCACATTGCTGAGTATTTCCCCTGGGGTTACAAATATTTTTCACCTGGGAGGCTATCTTTGCCTCATAGTTTGCAACGATCAGCAAACTTGGTCAGTCACATTCCCTTGATATCAACTTTTATGTTAGAGAAATTATATACCAAAGAGAACTGGGCCCAGAAGAGAGCCCTAGGGGACACTACTAGTGATATTTTTCTTCCTAGAGCAAGTACTCCTACCCTAACAGTATGGGTTCTCTGAGATAGCCAGCTATCTATCCAGTGAACAGTTTATGGATTAATGTTGAGTTGGGAGAGTTTGCCAATAATGGCAGCATGGGGGATAGTGTGAGAGGCCTTGGCTATCTGCCCAGATATGTGGTGTTAACATTATGTCCCTTATCCAGGCCTCATTAACCCTTTCAAAGAATTCAACCAGGTTGAGCAAGTATGATTTGCCTTTTACAAAGCTGAACTAGTGCGTATCCAGGGATATTAAGGTCACCTACATCATTGTTTATTAGTTCAGTTATAGTACTACTGAGACTAATAGGCCTTTAATTACATGGTCAGTAGAGGGACCACCTTTATGCAGGGGCACCAAAGCAGGCATTCTTCACAACTTGCGGACATAGCCAGTGGAGAGACTCGAGTTGAAAAGCTGATAAAGGATATTTGGTAGATCTGACTTTATGCTTCCCAGTAGACATACAGGGATATTGTTCCTTTTATTATTTGCTATTTACGTTTGTCTACCAAGGCAGTTCCTAGATCGAAGCTGACTTTTTTCAAGTACAGCCCAGTGAATAAAAAAAAAGATATGGAATACGTAAGGATGATATAAGCACAGAATGGTTCAGGCATTAATAAATAAAACATGCAAGTTAAACAGAACATATACAGATTTGCAGATGCAAGCTAATAAAAGTTTTCAACTGCTGTTGTTAAAGTTAGAGGTTTATACAAATATCTTATGTATAATATTTCCAATAAAAAATACATAGGAACAAGGACAGCTATAGGAAAAGTGAGACGTTTGTAAGCAAAGTGAGAGGTAATATGGAAATCATGCAGATACTCTTTGGAACTGAGGCAAATTTCTCTTTAGTGGTGATTAAATGATAGTATAGAGAGGAACTGAGTATTGGTAAGTGAGGAAGAAGTTTGGCATCATTCTATGAGTTTCTTTTTGTACAAGAGAACAGCGCTGTATAATAGAGATCTGCTCACACCTGTCATGGGGACATGTTTATTCCTTTGCAAAATTCTGATGGCAGTTGTAGCAGGCAACAGCTGAAAATTAAGCATACATTTCTTATTGTGTGGTATGCAGCTTTCAAAGAGATGTGCTCATTTTTTAAATATGAGGTGGATAGGAAACAACATTATGATACTGTTAGCAGGAATCTTATATGTGACAATACTCCTGATGTAATGTGAGTTGTATGAAAAGAGAAACCATTCACATATTTAGCATTGCACTTTGAAGAGCCAATTTTAACTGAAGTATTTGCCCTGAGATTCAGAAACAAATTGCTCAATGTGGTAGGTGAAACAGCACGACATGTAGCCACGCCCAGTGTAGAGTCTATTCAGAGACACAGTTAGCTTGACTGCGCTAGGCAGTGAGATATCACTGCCATCCTGTTATGCAAACAAGAAGGAAATACGCACTTATTAAAGTGAGAACCATGGAGAATGCAAATGAGGGTGAACAATATGTCAGATGGATTCGGAAATGTATAAATATAGTGCAATGAGCTGCAACTACCACAGTAGCTGTTTGCAGTAAAACCTTGGTGTTCCAAGACTGAGACCATAACATGTTAGTGGTAGCCAGTGCTGTAACTGATGTGTATATGAGTGAACTTATCTTACCAATAGCTATGGAGGTGCATCCCATCGCCCACTGCACCACCTAGTCATCTGACCACACCGAACATCTTATCCTCTCCATGACATGAAGCTTGTGGACTGCTACCATTTGGACAAAGGCACCATGTAGGAGATGGTAATCATGTGCCACCCTTATATCCAGGCCTGTTGGATGCATGGAATACCCATCTCTCTAGACTCAAGATTTGTGCAGCTTTGATATTATTGGCTACATGGACCTTCCAGTGACTAATGGGGGACACAATGGATGTATTATAGACATCTGTTTCAAGGATACTTTGCCAGTTTCTTAAAACCATGTTGCAGCATGTGGAGGACTGTATGCACCATAGAAGGGCAGAAGATACACCATGCAGACATTTTATGAAATAGCTGATTTCTCTGACGTACTAGGAGCCACTGACATCACCCACATTGCTATTGAGGCTCCAACCAGGGGAACAGAGATGATTGTATAACACTACCCATAGGAGATTCCATTTTATCAACTTCCAGATGGTCTGCCTTGCACAGGGTATAATCTACAATGTATCAGTGTACCTTTCATAGGTTCATAGGTGATTACTAGGCTAATGGCACAAGAGCCTTTACTAGCCAATAATACCCAGGATATGCAATATTATATTTTAATTCCCCAGATATGGGATGGGTTAGTATCAGGTAGTGGGTCTTTGGGTGTTGGAGCCCTGAGTCATTTTACAGACTGCCACTGTCCATAAGGGACATGGGCAGTACCCCAGGAGTGATATTACAGTTGTCCATCCATTTATCCAAATTCGTTTTGAAGATGGTGAGGGACGGTCTTTGTTTTACAAAGATGGGAAGTTTATTCCATAGACAAGGTAGCCTTTGGGTTACAAATCTGTCTTTCCAGCAAGTTCTGTTAGAGTCACAAATAAGGTTCAGGTCCATGGAACGTGTTACCCTAATTTTTCTTGCGAATATGTAACATTTTAATCAGGGCTGGATCAAAAAATGTCTTGTAAGTCAGTCATAAGTCCCTTTTCAATAAACAATATGAGACAGTGTAAAGTGATAGGGACTTTAGTTGGTCTGATTTAGACATGTGTCTTTTGCTTTGTATTTTTTTTAGTGAGAAACATCCATGACGCACCAGTTAGGTACATGCAGAAGGGAGCATAGTACTCGACTGTGGACCTGATGAGGGACGAGTACAATGGCACTATGACTTCCTTTGATCTTGATGCCATGCCTTTACTTACAAGTTGAGCCATACAGAAGGATTTCTTCACTACTGTAGCTACCTGGTGGTTAAAGTTTAAGTTACTATCTATCTGTGTTACTAGGTCCCTCACCACTGGGTCTAATTTTAGGGGTGTGCTATCAATATTATAATTTGCAAGGATATCTGATATACCAAATGGTATGATTATGCATTTTTTACCACTGAGTCTAAGGCCATGGTTTTGGCACCAGTAGTTTGTCATTTTAAGACCTGTTTGTAGAATGTTAGCATCATTTGGAAATTTAATGATTGCTTCCAGCTTACAGTCATCAGGGAATTTGGTGAGCCAGTGACCCCCAACATTAGTACAGTGAAGTATATACCAAACAGGAGGGTTCCCACTAGTAAAAGGTTTCTTATCAGAAGTGGATTCACCTATCTGGACAACATGTGCCCTGTCAGCAAGCCAGTTGGTTATCCATCTGATGATGTAGGGGTTTATGCCTAATTCGGTAAGTTTATCTATGATCCCTGAGTGGGGGATTCTGTCAAAAACTTTGGCCAGGTATAGATAAGCATTGTGAACAATTTTACTTTCATCCATGCCCCTGGTGACTTTCTGGAAGAAGTCCACCAGATTGAGCAGGCAAGACCTCCCTTTGACAAAGCCTAATTGGGTCTGGTTCAGTTTTTTGGAAATTTCCTATACATTATTGATCAGTTCCATGATAATTCTCTTCATGGCCTTGCAAATAAAACTTGTCTAGCTTATGGGTGTGTAGTTCCCTGTGTCAGTTGATGGGTCCCCCTTGTGCAGAGGGATGACTGTTGCAGTCCTCCATTCCTCTGGGACAAAACCTGTTCAGAGGCTGTGGCTAAAGAGGGTTTCTAGTGGCCTTGAAAATTTCTGTTTTAAGCTATTTAAAAAGCATCCTGGAATGTTGTCAGGACCCATGGAGGCTGTGTTTTTGGCTTTAGCGAGCACAGTAACAACCTGTTCCCACGTGATGACTGGCAACGGGATGGTTGCTGCCATGTCTTTGGGTGCAGTAGGAGGTGATGGGGAGAGGAGTTTGAACTGAACTTGTTGGCCAGCAGGTTTGCTATACTTTCAGGCTGTGTTGCCATTTGGGATTAACCCAGCACATTGCTGAGTGTTTCCCCTGGGGTTATGAACATAATTAAAAAAGCCTTATGGTCATTTTTCACCTGGGAGGCTATCTTGACCTCATAGTTTGCTTCGGCAGATTTGCCTGCTCTCTAATTTGTTTGTTTAGATAAGTGAGTGTCTTTTCATTCTGATTTGTCTGTTCCTTCTTGCCTCTGGAGTGGATTTTTTTTCCGTTTGTTGAATAATCTGTTTATGCTAGCAGTCCACAAGGGTGGTTTATTTTTACCAGCAAATCATAGGTCTGACTCAGACAGGTAATGACTCCTCTATGCAGCTATGAATGTGGTAGTGCAATGCTTTTGTGTACATCACAGAGTAGGCCTTAGTGTCATCCATGATTGGAGAGGCTTGGAAATTTAATAAGCTGTCACTTAAATTGAGGTAACTGGCCTTAGCAAAGTTCTTAACAGGTTTGGAATATGATGGGGGTTCTAGGTTAGTTTTAATACTAAAGGAATTATCTTACCAGGAGGAGTTAATGCACGGGAGGGAACCGCATCCCCCCATGTTCATGAGTACCAGGTCTAGGATATTTGTACCTCTAGTTGGTGAATTAACTAGTTGCTCCAGGGTGTTTGTGTCGACAAAGTCCAAAAATCTATGAGCAAGTGAATTATGGATCACATAAGTCTCCCAGTTTATGGAGGGGTAGTTAAAGTCACCCATAAGTATGGTGTTAGGCTGAATGTTAAGAGATTCCAGTAGTTTAGGTAGGAGGTGTGGTTTTCCAAACTCTTGTTAGGGGATCTGTAGCTAGCAAGGATACAATAGGGGATCACACCTGTGATTAGTTGAGCATGGTGTATCTCAACTGAGTCATGTTGCTGGACCAGTCTAACAGTGTACTTCTCCTTTATAAACAATGAAACACCTCCTGCCTTTATTTTATCCTGAGCTGAGGGGGATTGAAATGTGTGAAAGGCATTGTAACCCTTGATAGCCAAGTGCTTTCTATCATCCTGAACCACGTTTCTATGACTACATATATGTCTGCATTCTCCAGGGTGATGCTTGCTTCCAGGGAGTGCAGTTTTTTATTTAAAGTCCTATCATTAAGCAGCAGTACCTTTAGATAGTCATGAGTGACCGTTGTTATGTTGGAGGGTTTAACAATTTGGCACGGCTTCAAAAAGGCACTGTGGGGACAGATAAAGTTTTTACCAGTATCTGGAAGCAAAGTGGTGACAAGTAAAAACCATCTCTGGCAAAGCATTGTGGTTTGTTGATCATGTTTCCCAAGGCTGACAGATATTGGTTCCCCTTGTTGTGACCCCAGAAACAAAGCCAATTGTTGAAGTCAATAATTTTATGCTGGTACTGTGGCATTATCATAGGTGAAGTTATGATGCTATTTAAGGCAAGATTTATGCCCACCTGAGACACATATTCAGAGAGCTCCATCATGTTTCACTTCATATAGTCAAGTGAGGTAGGTCTTCGGTCATTTACACCCACATGGACTATGACCATGTCATACTGGTATTGTGGTTTAAAGACCTAAGTTCATACATGATCTGTGGATCTTGGCTCCAGACAGACAGTTTACTGTGATCTTATCCTTGTTTAGCCTGGTAAGAGGGACATCAGTATGTCTTACAATGGAATATCCAATAACAGGTCTATATTAAATCACTGAATGCTTAGAAAAGTGAACGCTGATTCATCGACCCCATGTAAGTGAAAGCTTACAATCTCAAACACTCAGAACAGCGATTTTTTTCCCAGGGGAAAAAAATTGCTGTTCCGAGAAATACACACACAACACACGCACACCACAAACTATTTCTAATGTGGAGGGCTTTGCCCCCCACCTCCCCTGACATGGGGGGCTGTGCCCCCCACACACCCCCTACTTAAATATACCTACTCCAAGACCGCAATACAGTAATGAAGAAAGCAAAATACCGAAGGCGGCCAAGCGATTTCTTTCCCAGGGAAAGAATTTGCTTATATGCCGCTTCGGTATTTTGCCATTTCGCACTCTAGAGTTCGATCAAGAAGCATTCGAGAGAATGCGTCTTCGATCAGCTAATAGGGAACGTCCAATAGCTCTAATGCTTGGCTGTGTGGTTTGTTGCCTTATGGACTTGGAAGTGGAGCTACTATGATTTTCAGAGTTATGTGTTTTGTGAGGTGCTGCCTTTTTTGATATGCGCAGGGCCACTGACAGATGCTTTTAGGAGGTCTTCGAACTTTGGGTATTTAACAAGGGCGTACCTCTGCATATGTAGGTCTATGCGTTTGTTCCTTAGTATGAGTAGTGAGTGTTTTGGGTGTAATACTAACAACCTGGTTTGCGTTTTAAATATGTGTGTATGTGAGAGCTTTGCCTCCAATGACATCCTGTATCTACATCTCTTACACTGTGTTTGTCTGTTCTAAAATTAAATGGTTGTAATTGACAATGAGGCAGTTACCACATTGCCTCAGGATGCCCATATTCACCAGACAGAAACTATACCTCTCAACCTCTTAGAGCAAGAAATCTGGACAAAGCCATAAAAAATAGGGGGGCCAAAGGACCAAAAATAGGGACAATTTTTAAATATTGCTCTTACAAACTTAGAAAGATGATAGAATAACAGATTTTACTTTAGCAATAATTTTCGGAAGGGTATGAAGGATGAAACTCGAATGTCTGTCATTATATTCTGTCTTCAGTCTCTAATGACTTGCCAATCATTTGCCAGAAAACTACAATTTTATGAAACATGGATCAAAAATGTGAGGCAAAAATCTGGACATTCTGCAAAAATCTGTACAGTTGACAAGTATGCAGCAACAGAGATTACATGGAAGTGCCTACCCATTATACCAGATCTTTAGTAGATGGGAAGGAGTAGTGGAGAGTCACTTAAAGGTCAAAGTGAGTATATTAAGTAGTATACTATTAGATGACCTGCAGTGGTACCACCCTCTGCACAAACTGGCAGCTCTTCAAGCAGCTGTGAACTGTGGGAGACTATGGAGAGCTCTTCCTATACAGGATTTTAACCTGGAGAGGTTTGCTTATATACAAGGCACAGGGAATTGCATTTGCATGAGGCTTTTATACCAGCAGGATGAAAGACTTTTACACAGTTAAGCCCTCAGGCCTGTAAGATAAACACAGAATAAGCCTTCTACCAGCAGTTCCCAACTTGGATGGGTTGAATTCAGCTCTCTACTCCCACCAGAGTCAAAAGAACCCTCTTTATGTAAAATGAACTGGTTTTGAGCTCAAGTGCAGTAATGAATGCTTTACAAAAAATCAGAATTCCTGCAGCATCACAAATCCTTGGAAATAAGTTCACTAACCCTGAGAAATGTTCACAAAATACAGAAAAAAAGTGTGCAGCATAAGATAACTTCAACAACACAAAAAAAAGTTGCAAAACTTAGAAATATTTTTGGCAGACTCAGGAGAACTTTGGCACACTGAGAATAGCATTTTCAGTATCAGGGGAGGTTATGATATATTAGAATATTGTTAAAACAACGTAAGAGCAGTACAGTAACAAACAGGTGGTGTTTCTTTAACAAGTACAGGCTGAAAAAACAGTGATAAATTCAACCAAAATCAATTAAATGCAGCACAGAAGTAAAATAGCAGTGAGACTTGTTGGATATTCCATAGAGCTATGAGTAACAACACTGATAAGAAACCCATAGACTGTAGTGGAGAAAGCATGTGACACTGCTCTGTCAGAGACATAAAACATCACTGAACATGTGCCTACATTGATGAATGTCTGCTTCTGCTGCCTAGATGTTTCTGGTGGTACCTTTCAGTACAGTTCAGACACACAGCAAAATATTTGCTGTGTGTACTATTATACAACATGTTGGCACACAAACAAATGCTACCAGGGATTAACATTTGTGAAGAGGAAATCATGGGCTCAGTAGCAGAGGAGGTGCCTGCTGAGGAGCACATAGAGGAGCTGGCCACAGGGGATGGCACTGCAAGTGGAGGTGAGCATTGCATGTCATGGCACTGGCTAATACACAGCATCTGATTCACAGCTATAAGTCATATTAGACATAAACTACAGTAAGAACAATGTATACAATGCTACAACCAAGCTGTGCCAAAACAGGATCAATGATGTATGCAATACATTGACCAAGTTATGCCAAAAAAGGAACAATGATGTATGCAATACTACAACTAAGCTATGCCAAAAAAGCAACAATGATGTATACAGTACTACAACTAAGTTATGCCATTGCATGCATAGACTGATCACACTGTGCCCCATAAACAGGATACCCTGGTAACAGAGCACTGAGGGAAGGGCATGCCTGTCATCATATGCTCAAGTGGGGAGTGCCACAGGTGCCACAGTAACAATTTTCAGCAATAGGCATTATATATTGGGGGGTTACTACTGTGGTTGAGTACATGGGTCTACTTTATATGGCCAAATGGCCATAAGCTCAACATTCAAAAGACTGAGACTACTACCACGAAATTTCACAAAACTGAACTCTGATTTTAACAACGTTGATACCGAACATTTACAAGAATGACTGCTTTCATTGGATGTGAGCAGAATGATTTAGTATAAATGGTGTACTGTCACTTTAAATAGTTGTACTTTGTACCCCTATAGACATGGTGGAGGCAACACAGGATGGCCCTGGTGTAGTTGGGAATGTTTATAACATGACTGTATCGCAAAAAGTAAACAGATGCTTGTTTTAGATGGGTATCTGTATCATACAGAGAGGTGCAGAGGTGATAGGAAATCCTGGGGATGTAAATATAAGACATTGTTGAAATGTAAAGGAAGAGCTGTCACAACTATTGTTTCAGATGGGGAGAAACTTGAAAAGCCAGGTCATCTTGGGGAAGTGTAGAAATATATTGTTTGTCATGATGTGACAGTACGAGCTCAGTACAGTAGAGATACCCCACGCGTGCTGGTTGAAGACACTATGGCGTCTACTTCTTTGGAATGTGTACAAGGTATGCCTACTAGAAAGGCACTTTTGTAACAAATAGGGTGGGTTAGATGAAGGGGTAATGTAAGAGATGGGTCTACCGAGTTGACACTGCAAAACATGAATTTTGATGACTATCCGCTTAAAAGTGGCATGTTTGTACATAAAAGTGTGTGATCCTCTAACAGATAACATCATGATAGTGTTTACTGCCGTTAATAACCTGTACAATCTGAGTAGAGCTAGCATATGGATTATGGATGGGATCTTTTTCCTAAAGGAGTTACATACTGTCAACCTTATAGGGTGCATGGGTTAGTGAAATATGATACATATAATAAAACTGTACCCCTCCTGTTTGCTCTAATGTCAAAAAGTCTCTAAAGTCCTATAACTTTATGTGGCCCTGTGTTTTTTATCTTATGCTAAGCATGGCTTTGAAACTATAGAATGTTATGTATTATGTGATTTTGAGGCTGCAGCAGTGAAAAGTGTGCGACTAAATGTTACAGGTGCAGTGTCAAAGGGTGTCTATTACACTTTGGACAAAATTTATGGCATGAAGTGCAGGCACTAGAGCTGTCCTCTCTATAATTCTAATTTATCTTTTCAGTTGTTTGTGAAGTCATTAGCTGCTCTAACATTCATTAAAGAGTGTGAAGTTGTTATTACCTTTCAGTTAATAAGGGATACGTTGCCTGTAGAAGGCAGAGAATCACTGAAGTACTTTTCTGATTGGTCCGTGCTCGGAAAGTTGAGAAAGTTTAACGCACATACCACTTCTTCTGTTCGATTCCCACCCCTATTTTCCATATCATTTTGGAATGTGTCTGAATTAAATGAGCTGTTCCTGCCCCAAACTCAGAACTCTGTAGAGGCATGGCACAGATGATTGAAATGTCTACTGGGGACTAGAACAACAGACTTGCCTATGCTTATGGTAGCTTTGGTTAGAGAACAAGACGTGGTGGATGAGCTACAGGTTAGGATGGCTACTGGATTCCTTCCATCTTCAAAAAAACCTTTTAAGTAGACATGCACCGTTTGAAACAGTGTTACAGCACAAGTAAGCATATTCTCCCCTAGAATTTGTGAAAGCTATTGCCAGATTACTGAAGATGTAGTAGGTATGTCAACTGATTGGCCTTATTGTTTTTTTCAACAGCGTATCTTTAATGCAAGTACAAGGTTGCATTAGAATTCTGATACTGTTGTTCAGTTTACCAGCAGTTATCTTTGTCTGGAATTTGCAGCTGTAGCACAGATCACCAGAGTGGATTACATTGACAAGTATGGATGTGTGGATACATCTAAATCTACTGTTTGCATTCTCAAGTTATGGACAAACTTTTCCGGGTGTGTACATTTATGTTTCGGATGTGGGTGGGTTTGCACTGCATTACCATGGGAAGTTCTTCTATATATACTTATTTCATTATATGCATGAGTTTCTTTCTGCACAGTATAAGAAGAAATGGAAGAGCACAGCTATTTATTGCAAATTCATGAGTTGGATGGAACAGTTTTGCAGTCTTGGTGACTGTTTCATAGATATATCAGCGGAAGCATGAATGTGAAGGTTAATGGTGGCAGGATATATGTTTACAGACATAAGGCTGTACCGCGCCTCTGTTCAGTATGTGTCAGCTGTATGAAAGTCAGTGTTGTGAATGTTGGATATTTGGGAGCCACTAACATGAGAGTTCGATTTTGTGAAATTTCATGGTAGTGGTCTCAGTCTTTTGACCTTCAGCCATATAAAGTAGACCTGAGTGCATGCTCTTGGCCCATTGATTGGATTGAGCTATGAAGACTGGTTAGGGAGGAGATGGTGTCATTGTGGTGGTTTACCTGGGCAAGGGTGAGTGGTGCTCTTGTGCCTCTGCGAGTGTGCATGGTAACAGCTGTAGTAAAAGATGCTTTACAGTGCTGGGCTCCGATATTCAAATCTCAGTCACCCTCAGGAATTAGTTGTGCTGACTATGTCTGTCCCCATCCACTGGGGCACCTTCTCTGGGGATTGCAATATGCACAATTCATACCACAGGTAGACGATTGAGTGCCCTCCAAGTATGAATAGTGTGATTTGCCACTGGTGGCTTCATCATGAGCACCCTTTCCACAACTGTGTCTGTGGCATCCCACATTTACTTGGAGGTCATCACACAGGCTAAGTACACACCAAGAATCAACTCTACAATAGCTGCAGTGGTACCCACCTTTCCTTATATGATGGCCCTGAACATATGCTCTGCGGTGGCAAAGGATGCACTGTGCTCAAGAATCTTCTGCATTATGCTGATCCTGACTTTCCTGCTCACACTCAGAAAAGCTGTCAGCAACCAAGGATGTCTCTGCTGCAGGGAAAGAGGATGCACCTTTGATGACATGTCATCCAATACCTGTCCTTATGCAGCATCCTGGGACTGAGAAGTGAGTTAACCAAGCACAGGATAAGTGTCAAAGAAGGGAGAATTGATGTGCCTCTCACGTTACCTGAATCTGTCACTTTCACTATGACTCCACAGTGCATCAGGCTATGGCTGCCATCTTCATTGGTGTCAGACACTTCCCCAACATCAGGCATGCCAGTATAGGCTCATAGGTTGTTACTATGCTAATGACCACTAGGGGCCTTACAAGCCTAGCCATGCAGTCCAAACCTTTTGGTTCCCAAGTATCATAGGCATCTATATGGGGGGGGGGCATGTTAATAGAAAGGTAACCAAGGATTTGTAGGGGGTATTAGTTAAGATAATACTTTTCGTATTGATGGCCACTGTCCATAAGCGACATGGGGGCCAGACTGGGGGTAAAATATCCTGTCCAGATGTCAAGGTTTCATTTGAATAGGGAGAGGGGTGAACTCTGTTTTACATGGATATGTAGCCTATTCCAATGTGCAAGGATCCTTTGGGACACATATCTGTCTCTCCAGCATGTTCTGTTTATGTCACAAGTGAAGTTCAGATCCCTGGATCATAGTATCATAGGAAGTTACTAGGCTAATGGCCCAAAGGAACTTACAAGCCTAGCCTAATTTACCCTTGTTACCACAATCAGCACCTATTGCCCCTGTGCAATAGGGACACAGCTGGAACCCCTGGGGTGAATTTACGGTTACCCATCCAATTGTCTAGATTGTGTTTGAAGAGGGTCAGTGAAGTGCTCTGTTTGATGTGAAGTGGGAGTCTATTCCAAAGGTGTGGTAACCTCTGCGAGACAAATCTCTCCCTCCAGCAGGTTATTTTGCTGTCCGACACTAGGTTTAAGGTTTAGGTCCTTAGAACGAGTAACCAGTTCACCATTTGACTTACAGATGTGCAGCATTTCCAATAAATCGGGGTCACAGATCACCTTACATGCAAGACAGAGATCTCCTCTGAGTAGTCTGTATGAAACAGAAGAAAGTGACAGTGATTGCAGCTGATCCACATAAGAAACCTACTGAAGACCTTCAATTTTCCTTGTGAGGAACTTTTCTGGTCTCTCCAATTGCTGCAAATTGCTTTGTAAGGTACATACCAAAAGGGGTGTTGTACTCAGTTATTGACCTAAAGAGTGAAGAGTACAGGGAGGTGATAACTTCTCCTTTTCTCGAGGCAATGCCCTTACTTATGAGATGAGCCATATAGAATGCCCATCTTACCACTGTGGAAACATGGTGATCAAAGGCAATGTTGCTGTCAAACTGAGTGCCCAGATCTCTCACCACTGAGTGCATGCTAAGGGTATTGCCACTGATGTGGTAATTTGCAGGAATATTGCTCTTACCAAAAGGGATAATAATACATTTTTTTGCATTGAGTTTGAGGCCATATCTTTGGCACCAGTCATTTGTTTGCATAACACCTTCTTGAAGGATGTTGACATCATTTGGAGATTCTATTACCGTACCCAGTTTGCAATCATCAGCAAATTTTGTCAGCCACAGGCCCTTGGTTTTAGATTGTACTTCAGAGAAATAGTTTCCAAACAGTAGAGGTCCCTGGACCACTCCCTCTGGAATTCTCCTGGTTACGGGTCTGCTGTTGGAGGTGGATTCCTCTATTTTGACTGTATGGGTTCTATCAGTGAGCCAGTTTGCAATCAACCTTATGATATAAGGGTTGGTATCTAGCTGGGAGAGTTTGTCAATGATGCCTGAGTGAGGGATAGTGCCTTGGCTAGGTCTAGGTAGACTGTACGCAGATTTCTCCTCATCCAGGGCCCTGGTGATTGTATCAAAGCAGTCCACCAGGTTTAATAGGCATGATTTCCTCTTGACATATCCAAACTGGGTAGGATCTAGTGTTTGGAGATTACCTATATCTTTGTTGATAAGGTCCATGATGATTCTCTCCATGGCCTTGCAGATAAGGCTAGTCAGGCTAACAGGTCTTTAGTTCCCGGGGTCAGTAGAAACACCACCTTTATGCAAGAGGATAACAGTAGCTGTTTTCCATTCAGCTGTGACGAATCTGGTGCTTAGTCTGTGATTGAAAAGAGTACCCAATGCTAATGCTAATTGTTTTTTGAACCCATGTAGGATACAGCCTGTGATGTTATCAGGTCCCGTTGATGCTGTGCTTTTGACCTTGGCGAGAGCATTTATGACCTGCTCTTTAGAGATACAAGGCAGGGGACAGGCAGTAGGGATGTCATGAGGTACATGTAGTGGGGACAGGAGAGTGAAGTTTTCACCAAACCTGTCAACTCACAGGTTAGCTAAGTCCAGCAGCTCAGTATATGTGTTACCATTAACTACCAGTTCGGCACAAATCTGGCCCTTACCTTTTAGGTTATGGATGTAACTAAAGAACGCCTTATGGTTGTCCTTTGTTGAGGAAGCTATCTTGGACTTCAAGTTTGCCTTGAAGGACTTCACAAGAAATCTTATTTGCTTATTTAAGCTAAAGAGTGAGTGTTTCCAATTTAAAGCCTGCTCCTTCTTACTCTTTGGCATCAGTTTCTTCCTTTTATTGCAAAGTCTGTTAATGGCGGATTGTCCACCAGACAGGTTTGCTTTCCTTGAAGAGCTTGTTTTGGTCCTGACAGGTACTGCCAAGTCAATGCAGTTATACAGGCGCTTGTATAGGGTATTGGTGTAGAGCTTGGTATAATTACCAATCCTGTCTGAGGGGGAAGGTGCAGTAAAACTATTTATATCATCCTGTAAGAGGTTATAATCTGCTTTGGAGAACTTTTTCAGTCTAGTTGCTGCTGGGAGTAGGTCAGGTGTGATAGTTACTTCAAATGAGATTGATTTGTAGTCAGATCTCACCAGTAATGAACTCACAGGGGGTGCTACATTAGTCTCCCATATTTGTAGTTGATATTTCTGGTGCAGTTTCTTTTGTGCATGTGCAGCAGATCCATTGGGGCGGGGCTGACAAAGCCTTGTAAGCAAGGTAAAAGATCCCCTCTCAGCAGCCTGTAGGAGACTGAATACTGAGACAGAGCCTTTAGATTATCGATGTAGGGCAGGATATTCATACCCTGAATTCTTCTGTTGAGAAACCTTTGTGGGTATTCCAACTGTTGCAAGTACCTGGTTAGATACATGCCAAATGGGGTATTTATTTCAATGATAGGTCTGATGAGGGCAGAGTACTATAACTTCTTTGGACCTGGATGCCATACCCTTACATATAAATTTGGCAAAATAGAATGATTTTCTTGTTATCTTAGCTAAGTGTTAGTCAAAGGCTAGATTGCTGTCTACGTATGTTCCCAGATCCCTTACTTCTGAGTCAACGCTTATGGGACATGTGTCTGGAGCATTTGTCTCTGAGCATCCACTAAAAATAGGCTCTGTCCCAGTTGGACTTTCCCAGTAAACAAATGTTAAATAAATAAATGGGTGTGTTATTGATGGAGAAATTAACTTGGGTTTAAAGTGTCCCAAAGGGCATTATAATGCATTTTTAGCATTGAGTTTTAGGCCATGGCTTTGGCACCAGTCAATTGTCTGTGCTAAATCTATTTGCAAGATGTTGGTGTATTGGGGGAGTCTATAATAGCTCCCTATTTACAGTCATCTGTGAACCTGGTGAGCCGGAGGCCTTGAATGTCAGCCTTGACTTCCAAGAAGTTGATTCCAAACAGGATCAGGCCCAGCACGGTGCCCTGGTGTATGCCGCTGATAACCATTCTCTTAGTGGAGGTGGTCTGACTGAGCCTGACTTCTTGGGTCCTGTCTGTGAGCCAGCTGGCAATCCAATGAGTTATGTAAGGATTTATGCCTAGCTCAGAGATGTTGTCAGCAATGCCTGAGTGGGATATTGTATCAGATGCCTTAGCCAGGTCAAGATATGCTGTATGCACTGTTTTATCATCACCCATTGCCTTGGTGAACCTCTCAAAGAAGTCTACCAGGTTAAGTAGACATGATCTTCCCTTAACAAATCCAAATTGGAATGAGTCCAGTGTCTGTAAATTGCTACTGTCCTTGTTTATCATTTCTATGATAATTCAGTCCTTGTCTTTGCATGTTAAGCTTGTTAGACTGAGAGGTCTGTAGTTCCCTGAGTCGGTTGATGGTCCGCCCTTATGAAGGGGAATGACTGTTGTCATCCTCTATTCACTTGGAACACAGCCTGTTTCAGAGCTGTAGTTGAAGAGTGCCTCAAGTGGTACTAATAGGTCATGTTTTAGACTGTTCAGGAGGCAGCCAGGGATGTTGTCAGGACCCATGGAGGTGGTGTTCTTGGCTTTAGTAAGTGCTGTTAGCACCTGGTCTTTGCTGATAGTTGGGGAAGTAAGCTGGAGTGGATTTCACCTGGGAAAATATGCTGGAGAGGATTTCACCTGGTGGAACTTGGGGAGAACTGGGTGGGGGTGAAGTTTGAGCTGAATTTATCAGCCAGTAGGTTTGCTATGCCATCCTGATCAGTGAAGGTAGTATCATACACCAGTTCGGCACACTGCTGTTTGTACTCCTCTAAGGTTCTGGACATAGCCAAAGAAGGCCTTCTGATTGTCCTTAGCCTACAAGGCTGTCCTGACCTCATGCTGGCCTTGTTGGACACAATTAGTCCTCTTAGTTTCTTGTTTAGTTGTAGAAGAAAACACTTGCCTTTAAAGGAGTTGCTCTTCCTGATTTGGGCCATGATTTTTCTTTTATTATGTACCCTGTTTTGGTGAAGATTCCACTAGTGGAGTTTGCTTTTACTGTTTGTTTTGGGTTTATTTCTGGTAGGTACAGCATCCTGTATGCAGCCATTCACATGTTTGTATAGGGGATCTACATAATCCTGCATAAGTAGCTGTATTCTTGGGGTTGGGATGTACTTTGCCTTTGAAAAGTTCCTACTTATTACTGGTTTAGCTGGATTTTTTGGGTTGATTTCTACTTCAAATGAGACAGGCTTTATGATCTGACCTCACTAGTGGGGATGTGATGAGGGGGGTGCAATTCTTTCCCATCTTAGTGAGTACCATATCCAGTGTGTTCGATCCTCTGGTTGAACGTGCACTATTTGTTCCAGAGGGTTTGTGTTAATAAAGTCCACAAGGCATTGTGCCTGTGAGTTTGAAGCAGTGTACATTTCAGTCTACAGAAGGGCAGTTAAAGTCACCCATGAAAAGGGTGTTTGGTTGAATAGTGAGCTGCTCGAGTAGATTTAGGTAAGAGTCATGAGACTCTAGGGGCATAGATGGTGACCTGTAGCTAGCCATGATATGGTCAGAGGGCCTTAGTTATGGTGATTTGTTCAGGTGGATGAGCTCCATGGTATCATCCTGTTTAACCAGTCTGGAGGTATGTTTGTTGCTAACATAGATTAAGACAATTTCACCTTTGGCCCCAGTCTGTGCTATTGTTGGGCTAAATGTTTGGAAGGCAGTGAATCTACGTTCTCCAGAGTGAGGAGGGTTTGAAGTGTGAGTCAGTTTTTAGGCTCCAAGCATTGAGCAGCAACACCATTAAGTTGCTTGGAAACTTTTCCATTATGTTGGTAGTTTATTTTGGGGGTGGCGGTTGTCATTTACAAAAAAAGACTGTAAAGGGGTAGATAAAGTTTCAGCTAATACCAAAAAGCGGAAAGCTGGGTGGGGGGCAGGTGCAGCCATCCTAGGCAAAGTAACATTGTTTTTTACTGTGTTCTCTCATGCTGACAGATACTGCATCTCCCTGGAATGACACCAGAAACTAAGCCAGTTACAGTTATTAAAATCAATCATTTTATGTTCGTACTGTGCCATCATCCTTGATGAAGGTAGATTTCTACTCATTGCAAGGCCCATACCTGTGTATGACACATATTCTGAGAGATCCATTATATATCTTTTCATATAGTCCAGTGAAGTGTCTCTCAGATTATTTACAACCACGTGGACTATAATAAAATGAAAATGGCACCTGGAGTACAGTAACTTGAGTGCGTGCACCATATTGCAGATCCTGTTTCCAGATAGGCAAATAACTGTTCTATTCTCCTCATCTAACCTGGTGAGTGGGGCATCTGTGTGTAGCGCAATGAAGTTCCCACTGACAAGAGTATTAGGTAACGTGTATGGCTGCCTTATGGGCTTTGCTGCTGAGGGATCATTGGCTGAGAAGCATTGTTGCTATCAGGTGGCTTTGGAGGTCTTTCAGATTTGAGAAAGTTTCTTTTAAGCTCTTCAGCATAAGACAATCTGTTTGTATGAGGGATGTAGTGTGGGTATTCCTGACAACTTCATTTGAATGTGAGATTTTTGTCTCCAAGGAAGTTGTGTATTTGCATCTCTCACATTCTGTGTTATTTTCTTTAATAATTAAGTGGTTGTCTGAGAACATGAAACAAATGCCACATTGCCTAAGGATGCCCAGATCTACGAAGCGGGCCACAGAGACATTCAGAAATTGCATATCCATGTTGCCAGGGGACACAGACACTGAAACTCCTGCTGAGACAGATAAATGCACTCAAGTGTAGTAATAACATGTGTTCTAGGGTTTGATTCTCTCGGCCTTCATTTGCTTAACTGTATGACTCTCAGCAAGTCAGTTAACCAGGCAGTGCTTCCAAGCAGTGTCTGAAAAAGGTCTGTGGAAATCATTTATCTGCCCCAGTTAACAAATATCACTTAAATAATGAATAAATAATATAAAATAAAAAAATGCACCATCATCAAATACCAGTTTCCCACTGGTTATACAACTATAAGACAGAGTGACATACAGAATCTATAGGCAACATACGTTGTGCAGACTGTTAGTGTTGCTGTATTCCGGACATCTCTGTAACAACAAAATAGCTATGATTTATGGGCCTGAGTCAGGCAGGTTGTACAGGTCATTATATATGTTTAAGTAACACCCTTACAGGGCATCACAAATTCATACTTGATGTGTTCAGATAAGTTCTGCTCCAAGGTTAAGTCCTTCACTGGGAATGAGAGACCTATAATTCTCCCCAGACAGAGATGCCAGGAACTCCTTCATGTCAGTTAATGGTGACTCCATCACTGGATTCCCATTTCTGGCCCTTTGCTCCTCTACCAGGTTGGTTGCCTTTTTGCTTGCATGACCAATCATGTCCTGACCTGCTGTTGTACTTAGTCATTCATTTGATTATAGCCACCAACTGCATTAACCTGCTTAGCAAGGTGTGACCTGTCAAGCTTTTGAAAGGCACAATGTTTCTTATTATTTATGCACATCCACTGACCATGTTTCTGGAAAACCTCCAGAGGAATGTCATTCTCTGCCTGGAAGAACTTTTTCTTCCTTCTCTTTCTGTTTTTTTCAGGCATGTGTACCCAAAAATGTAAAGATCCAAACATGTAAGCTGCTGGTGTGTTATACCTCTCCCATGTGCGCCTTAGTATACAAAGTCAGTGTTACCATGGGCTGTGTTACTTCACAAACACAAAGTGGTGCAGTGGCAGGCCATATGACATAACACCATTTATGTGTATTTGTAACGCACACCACGTATCAGTGTTAACCTGCAACAAAGACCTTGCTGGATACCTGGAGCATGTCCTGTGGTCTATTTGTCAAGTCCCACAACAGCACAGATAGTGCCTCCATCAAACATTTGGATGGTTAAAGGTGTGTCTCCTGTACCCTATCTTTTCCCATAAGCATTGTAGTGTTACAGGGCCCAACAGTGATATTGAGTGAAGTCTTCAGTCACCCACCCTGTCGATGTCATGCATGGTGAATGAAATCCAAAGTTTGCCTGTCCCATGGACTTGGACGTCTGATGTAAGATCCCTGGCCTCGGTATATGTGCAGCACAACAGTGGGCTGAGGCCTAAGGTAGGCCATCCATGAACATTTCAATGACCCCCTAGGACAGCCCTCATAGTGTTTCTTACATGTGCTTGTCTGAAGGCGTCCCCCACCCTCTGCCACCTCAGGCATACAGCAGCATATTATTGATATATTATAAAGCATTTTGTAAATGCAATGTAAGCTTTGTGATCAATGTCTCTAAACACAGCCCTAATACAGAGAATAAAAATGTGTTCACTTAAAAACCTCTGTGGTGCAATGCCAGGCCTGTACAGTTAGGCATTGCTATTAACACCCCGCCCCCATATAAATAAATAAATAATTAAATACCCACCATGTCCCACAGTTACACTGCCTACCATAAAAGATGATTGAAAAAGGAGAGTGGACTCACCAGTGATAGAGGACACATCACAGTGGGCTTTGCACTACGTGGCCCATTGCAATCACATTCTTGTAGATACAGTTTACAGAGGTCTCCCCATTAAAAAGAATGTGCGACACCATACCTCTCAACCACTTAATGCAAGAAATCTGGACAAAACTATAAATAATGGGGGGACAAAGTTCCAAAAATAGGGGCAGATTTTAAATATTGTTCCTATAAACTTAGAAAGTTGTTAGAATAACGGAGTTTGTGTTAGTATGCAGTTTCTGGAGGATATGAAATCTGAATCTCAAATGCCTGTTATTACTTACTGAATTCAGTCCTCAGAGATTTGCCAGAAAACCACAACTTTTCTGAGGCAAAATTCTGAACATTCTGTGAAAATTTGGGCAGTTGAGAGGTATGTCTGATACTGCAGGAATGACCCCTCATCTCACAAACATCTACCAAATAACAGTGTCACATTAACTACTCTGCTCGTCAGAGCACTACATCACCAACTCTCTCCAAGTACACTGAATGAGATGAGATACTCATGCCAGTTATATACACCCAAGCAATACTCATAAAAAAAGGAAAGTCAGCAATGTGATACAGAGTCCTTGGCCTAACCATAGGGACCATATGCCCCACTTCCTACAAAACAAATGTCAGATCTCCTGTTGTGACTCATAAATTTCAGTGGCAGGCCACTACATAGCATGCTGGTTGCGTACTTTTGTTATCAGTCAGCAGTCCCTTATTGTCATGTGAGTCTCTTCCCCTATGAAACAACATGTACAGCAGCAATCATCAAGATCTGCAGCTGGCAGACAAAAGTAGTTTCCTAACATTTGCAGGCAGTATTCACAGTTGTTAGTGAAAGTCTAAAGCTGGTATCTGAAGCCAGAAACAGTCATGCTGCTGAAAGTACAAATTCTGTAGCATGAAGAGCACAATAACAGTTATGTCACTTTTTATCATGCAAGTTCCAGGCTCTTAGTACAGTAATTATGCAAATTAGCCTTATTTTACTACATGCCTTTGACTCACACTTTTATCTTGGTGACCACCTGACCAAGGCTGTACTATAAGCATGAACCCAGAATGTGCACTTGCATCAAGACCTTTGAAGAGCACGGTGCATGTGTAGGCAGGTCACCGAACCCAGTAACACCAGGATAAATGTACTTTTCATGAAAGCTCATAGAGGCACTAAAGTGCAAATGTATTTATTCTGCTATTATAACACTCATTACGTGGTACTGTTCACACCTTAGCACCATCTTAGCATGTCATATATATCTTTCTCTGCCTCTCTCTCTCTCTCTCTATACATATATATATATATATATATATATATATATATATATATATATATATATATATGTGTGTGTTTCTCTGTCTCTCTCTCTCTCTCTATATATATATATATATATATATATATATATATATAAATGTACATGTGTACATTTTATATATGCTATGATATGGTGACCCTGCTAATTTTATGACGTTGCTGTCATGTGTCGGCAGCGGCAGTGCGCATCAAAGTAATTTTGCTACCTTTTTCTTCTGAATTGTAACCTCTTAAGATGCTGTCGATTCAGAAGACACTGGGAATGGCAGGGTGTCCAAGTGATGTTCAAATGAGTCAGGTATATTTCTGTATCTTTAAAAAAAAAAGAAAAACTGCAAGCCTGTTTCCTACCTTTCCTGTAACTAGTGTTCCAGATACAGATTTGCTGTATCCAGGACTGTATGTAAGCTTCTGAACCCCCCCCCCCCAAGCCTTTCTGTATTGGAGGGAAGCCTTCTAGCTTATCAGTGGGAGTGGTAAGCGCTAGGTAACCTGTCTACCACATAAGGAGTGGTTCTGGCCCAGAAATTGTATTTATTGGCCGTTTGGGCAATCTCTTCCATCTCTCTCAACTTTCTGATTTGAAAACCTGCATTTGCACTTGTTTCTGTCCTGTAACTCATTCAGTGCAGAATCAGATTCTTAGTTTTAGCGCTTAAATTTGCTTATTCATGCTCAGCACGTGTTCAGAACTTGTAAGCACTAAATAAGCTACTAATTACTATAGCACTCAATCTTCCTCATTACTTAGAGGAAAACAGTTTTTGTACTTACTTTTCTCACTTGCTTAGAGAAAAAAACAGCTCTTGTACTCACTTTCCTCACTTATCTAGAGGAAAATATTTTTTTATGCAGGCATGTCTAAGGGTCAGCTCCCAGTGTTCTCTCCTGTCTATCTGATGAATCTGGGCATCTTGAGGCAATGTAGAAATTGCCTCATGTACACAGACAACCCTCTCCTACCACCCAACACTACAAACTGTGAGAGATGCACTTATCTAGCCAAACTGGAGGCAAAGCTCTCTCCAACCAAGACTGAACTTGACAGTCATGAGGAGAAGGTAAACATTTGCACCACACCACACTCATCACATTGTCTCATTAAATCTACACCACCAAAATCAACACATAGTAACACAAAAACATTCGCGGAGGCTCTCAATAATAATCTGTCTAAGCAACAGAGACCTCCAATGCAGAAACGCAAGCAACCTCCATCCCCCAACACAACCCAAATGACACATAGTCCACAGACTAAGTGTGCCACTCAACCACAGCCAATAAGGCAAAACAACATACCCAACACACTAGTCATAGGTGACTCTATAGTCAGGCACACTGATGTCCCACTCACCAGGCTAAACAAGAAGAAGGTTACTGTCAGCTGCCTGTCGGGTGCCAGGATCCGCCACATAACCACGCACTCAGGTCAGGCCACAACAAGTACAAATATGACTCTGTCATTGTCCATATTGGTGTGCATGACCTGAGATGTACCTCCCTGGACTACATGAAAAGAGACATGGAAGGCTTCCCGATCTTGTAGCCCAGGCAGGTATGACCCTAGCCCTGAGTAGCATTCTACCATCGCCCAAATGATACTGCAGTACAAGGACAAAATGATTGACTTCAACAATTGGCTAAGCTTCTGGTGTCATTTTAAGGGGATCAAGTATCTGTCTGCTTGGGATGACATAGTCGACAGACAACGATGCTTTGTCACAGATGGCCTGCACCTGTCGCCCCTGGGATTCGAGATACTGGCTAAGGCTCTTGCTGCCCCTATAGTGCCTTTTTAGGCAAGGTTCAAATAACAAATTCACCACTTTAACAGGAACAGGTAAGCAAAAACTGAGGGTAATGTTACTCAATGCTAGAAATCTAAATTTCAAAATGCACTCACTCGAGCACTCCTTATAATGGAGAACATCGATATCTGTGCAGTGACTGAGACCTGGTTCAAGGCTCCAGACAGCCCCCCTGCACTACCAGGCTATAATTCATACCACACCTTTCGGCCATGTAACCTGTACCGAAACACCAAAGGTGGAGGTGTGTCCATATTCGTTAAGGATATCCACACCTCCAGGCTAGTTGCTCAGCATAAAGCATCCAAGGTTATCCAAGTGCAACTAACTCTGGGCAAAACTGCAATCCAAATTGTAGCTTGCTACACATCCCCCACCATGCCCCAGGATTCCCACTCCTCTTTTCTTGATGTACTGGAAAATATTAGGGTTCAACCAAACACCCTAATAATGGGCGACTTCAACCAATCCACCATTAACTGGGAAAACTACTCATGTACCAACTCCTTAGATCAACGCTTTCTGGAATTCATAAACTCCAATGCCCTGGATCAACTTATCCACACACCCCCGGGGGAAACAATATCCTAGACCTAGTCATTACCAGCATGAGTGACCGGTGTTCCTCACATGAAGTCAACTCCTCGTTGGTCCGATCCAACCATAAGCTAATCACCCTTAATATCCACATCCCGCCCCCACCCCCCATTAAGGAAACCATGGTAAAAAATTTCTCCATAGCCAACTTCATACTTCTTAAGACAGAAGTGGTGAACTTCATGACACCCATGCAGATGGACAATACAGTTACAACTGCTGAATCCTACACAAATGCACTCTATAAGCACTTACACGAGTGCATGGATCATGCTATCCCAAACAGAACCAAGATGCTATCCTCCAAAAACAGGAAGCCAATCTGGTGGTCCCCTGCCATAAACAAACTCTACAACAGAAGGAAGAAACTGTTGCAAAAGAGAGTAAAATCCCATGAGAGGAGGAGCTCCCTGGTCAGCCTCAATAAGAAGCTGAGATCCCTTATAAGATCCTATAAGGTAGCTATGAAAACAAAATCGCCACTAATTCTAAGGACAACCACAAAGCATTCTATAGCTATGTCAAGAATCTCAATGGCAACACCCAGATCTGCTCTGAGTTACAGCACAAAGGCACAAAAATTACAGAACCAGCTGATATTGCCAACATCCTGGCAGATAGGTTCAGTGCTAACTTTACCCCCCCCCCCACCCCCTAAAGGGCCCATATCTATGCAGAAAGAATGCAGAGTCCCTGCAATCACAACTACGCACGTAAAAGCTGCACTTTCTAAAGCCAAAAATACAGCATCCATGGGACCAGACAACATCCCAGGCTGCGTTTTACATGAACTTCAGAATGAACTGGCTCCCCACTTAAGCACCATGTTCAATAATAGCCTCACATCAGGCTTTGTGCACACTGAATGGTGCACAGCAACAGTTATCCCACTCCACAAACGGGGAGCCACCACTGATCCCGGGAACTATCGACCTATTAGCCTGACGAGCCTGGTCTGCAAGGCCATGAAACGTATCATCATGGAACTCATAAACAAAGACATTGGTAACCTCCAAACTCAGGATCCCACCCATTTCGGGTTTATGAAAGGCAGATCATGCCTCCTAAACCTGATCGACTTCTTTGAGGCAGTCACCAAAGCTGTAGATGAGAGTAAGGTGGTTCACACAGCCTATCTTGACCTCGCCAAGGCTTTCGATACCATCCACCATTCTGGAATTATAGCTAAACTCAGTAAACTAGGTATAAATCCCTATGTCACAAGATGGGTTGCCAAATGGCTCACTGACAGAACCCACACTGTAAAAGTTGCAGACTCCAAATCTGACCTCAAAGCAGTGACAAGTGGAGTACCACCGGGTTCCGTCCTGGAACCTCTCCTGTTTGGTATCTACTTCTCTGAAGTACAGGCTAACACAGAAGGCCTGTGGCTAACGAAGTTCACAGATGACTGCAAACTAGGAGCCATAGTCAAGTCCCCAAATGATGTGGACATCCTACAGAAGGGCCTTGCTGAGACAGATGCCTGGTGTCAGAGCCATGGCCTCGACCTCAATGCCAAAAAGTGCAGTGTCATCCCCTTTGGGAAAAACTCTGTACCCATGAACTACCACATAGGCAGCAATCTACTTAACACCGAATGCGTGATAAGAGACCTTGGGACCCAGGTGGACAGTAGTCTCTCCTTTGATAGTCATATCACCACAGTAGTCAGGAAGTCCTTCTACATGGCACACCTCATCATAAAAGGGTTCTCATCCAGGAAAAAAGAGGTCATTGTTCCCCTCTACTCGGCAGTCATTACACCCATTATAGAGTACAACACCCCGTTTGGAATGTACCTCACAAGACATCTACAGCAGCTGGAAAGGCCACAGAAGTACCTCACAAAGAGGATTACTGGCCTCAAACAAATGCCCTACACTGACCTCTTCAAAAAACTCCAGCTTTACTTCGTAGCATATCGCCTACTCCGAGGTGATCTCTGCCTAACATATAAAGCTATGTCAAACCCAGAGCTGTTAGACATGCTACACCTAAAGAAATCCCAATCCCTCTGAGCTACACGCTCTATGGACCTAAACCTTGTCACCACAATAAACAGGACATGCTTGAGGGATTGATTCCTGTCCCAGAGACTTCCCATACTCTGGAACAAGATACCCATCATGTCAAGCAAAGTTCTTCATTATCACTCTTCAAGAAAAGTCTTGATGAGTGGATGGGAAATAGCAAATACACCCTGGGGATCACTTCTGTGTCTCTGCTCGACCGTGGCACAGGACAATAACTTTCTTGGGTGGCGTAAGCCAGGGAACCTTGTTGGATAGCCTTACGTAGGCCCTTGGGCCGATAGCCTAGTACCTATCTATGAACCTATGTTGAAAGACCACCAGGAATACCTGCTTGGGGAACGGTTGTGAGGATTCACAGTTTAAGGGGGATGTTTGGCTCAGCCTTGCCAGGGGTTGACTGGAGCAACCAGCATCATCATCACTTGTGGGCAACACAGGCACCACTACAAGGTACAACCTAGACCTTCTTTACCAGTGGGAAGAAGAAGTCAGGGACAGTGTTCCTAAGATGTACCATAAATATGCATAACAGATGCATTTTAGTGTAAATTATTCAAAAGGACAAGGGCCTTACAGGAGTTATATTCATGTGCCTTTTCATTTTCCTTACTGTTTTTCAGCTATTAAGCAGCTAGAGGAGGACTGCCTACTGTTTAGGATAAGGATGGAGCATATCTTCAGACACAGGGGATAAGAATGATTACTGTAGCACTATTGCCAGATATTGGATGTCATTGTAGTATATTAGCCTAGGGTATAATCATGATTCTAATAACTGTAACGCCCAAGGCACATCTTCTCTATCTACACTGGCAGGGGGCAAATGATTTGTGCACAGGACATATTAGTGGACTCCATGCCTTGGTAAACACATGCCATTATATGATGCTTGCTGCAGTCTAGTGTCATGCAATTAAGACTGTATGCCTACTGATTTGTTGTGTGCATTGCCCCAGCCTTTGTGAACCTGTGGTGAGAAATGTGCACATTTCCCCATATTTCCATATACTGTCCCACAGAATGCCCACAAACATATGCTATGTATAACTGGCATACCCATGGCGTTCTGCTTTCATGAGTACTACGTCCTGTAGTAAATCCTAGCTTACTTCATGGCACTTGTCCATTATATGCTGATAGATGCCCATGTTGCTGTAATTGTATTGTCTGTTTTTGGTATATCACATTAGTATGGTGAGTACCTTGGCCTGCATAGTCCAGACCAGTGGCCTTGTCCACATAGCCCTTGCTTGTCCATGTCCTTCATGGTATCCCCATAAAGGTATGTCCACTTATCTTCTATGGTCTCTGATGCCCACTAGCATATTAATTACATTATTGTCGGACCGACATACTCTTTTGTGTCAGCACCTCCCCAGTTGGTCTTGGTCCTTGCATTTTGTGTTTGTCTGTCTGCCCCTGATTCCATCCCTCACTCATCTTTCCTTCTCCCACCTTCCCCCTATATCCTTCTTCTTCTACACTTTATTCAAAAAAGAAAAAAAACACGTCATAAAAAACATGCCCTTCTTCACCCTCTGCACTCCCAGGGGTTGGGAGTGTGGCCTAATGGTTAAGGTGTTTGCCTTACAAACACAAGGTGCAGGGTTTGAGTCTTATAAGGGATAATTGGCTAGGCTTAAAATGGCTCGCAAGGGCAGTTAGCTTAGTACTAATCTATGAATCTATGAATCTTTCCTTCCCTGGGTCCTTCTGTTCCCTCCTGTGCTTGTTCTCCCCCCTTTATGACTATCTTATGCTCTGATTTCCTGCACATTTATATAAATAAAAGTGGTAGGGACTTTGCTGGAGACCACATATTAAGGCTCTCAGTAATGCGTGTAGTGTTACAAAGTTATGTTTGTGCACGTGTGCACATACGTAGACACAAGTTTATACAACATGCATGCTGTTGCTGTTTGCAGTTTCTGAGATAACAGACATAATATATTCTTGTATTTGCAGGCTATGTGATTTACAATAGCATATTTCTTAATTAGTTGATAGTTGGGGTACTAAATGCCTCCTATTTAATTGATAATTACCTTGGAGCCATCACCTAACTTGTCATCAAATTAGCCATTATTCCATGTTAGGGATGCTTCCGAATCCCAGGGTTAGAATTTTATGAAAGGTAATGCCATGACAAAAAAATTAATACTGTAGATATAAATATCTTCACATGTTCTGAAACTATTACTTCCATGGTGTAATACTTGATTAACAAAGTAACTTATAATCTACTACCTGTCATCACTTGTAGAGTCTGGGAGTGCTCCATGGTAAATTAAATGGTTTAGGGCACTCAGTTCTTAGGGTATTGTGAGTTTCCACCATGGCTAGTTATAAGATTATGCCATCACTTCCATTAACATTTGAAGAAACAAGCTGATCATAAATTAACAATCTGGCTCTGACTTACGATACTGAAGCTACTTTCAGAATGCAGTACATTTAACAGCCTTTTATGACTTAACGTGCGGTATAGTTGGTTTATGATGGTGTTGGACCTGCAAAGAGTGCACTGCCATCAGAGGAAGAATCAATGCGGGGAAACATCAGCACTGAGCAACACAACGGAGCAGCGACAAACATTGACACCTTGCAGCAAGAGGTTCTTTGGTTTGATTCTTCTATGAGATGCCTTCTGTGTGGAATCCACCTGTACTCCTTGTGTTTAAGTGGTTTTCTGTGTGTGTGTGTGTGTGTGTGTGTGTGTGTGTGTGTGTGTGTGTGTGTGTGTGTGTGTGTGTGTGTGTGTGTGTGTGTTTCAGGAAGAATAATTGTGGTAGGACTAGCCATTCAGCAGTGTAAACACTGGGTCTAAGTGATGGTCACTGTTGATGTGACTCCACAAACCTGTTTACAAAATGGGGAAAAGAGGGTTGATGCAGATGCCAAACATCAACACTGGTGCTTGTCCTATAGCGTGTACTGTTTATATGGGCTAATAATGTAGAAGTTTAGTATTTATATGTTAGTTACTATAATTTTAAAAAAAAGAATTGCTTGACATCATGCAAAATCATTAACTGTGCAAAGATAAACATTGTTTATGCCTGGTGTATCTTGAATGTTAGAGAGATATTAACAACTAATTCATTAATTTCTTTCATTATACCTGCTTTACTCTATTTAAGGCTGCAGGGGGTCTGGAGCCTATCCTTACAAGCAGAGGGTATAAGGCAGTGAACCAGTTTCAAGCCATATGTGCTGCTATTCTCAAGGGTTTTAGCACATCAGACCTGTCTGTGAAAAGCTGCTTCTTTATGTTCTTGCAACTTCATATCTGTTAATTTAGTAATGCTGTCCATCTAAGCCTCTTCTGCTCCCTTCTTCTTTTGTCTCTGATCTTTCCCAGCAGCACTGCCTTCTCTAGTACATCCTTTCTTTGCGTTATGCGGCCAAAGTATTTCAGCTCTCATTTACTAACAGACCTTTCAATGATTAGTGTGAATTATTTTCCATGCTGACTGATACAGTATTCTTGCAGTCCACACAATCTGAAAAGTTTTCTGCATCACAAATCATAAGCTTTGATTTCCTAGTGCATAACCTTAGGTATTTACAGGAAAAGCATAGCTTTAACTCTTTGGGCTTTTGTTCACAGTGTGATTTCTTTCCTGCCTGATATTTTATCAGATTACGCATCATTTTCCTTCCAGGAAGCAAGTGTTTGTTAATTTCATGGCTGCAGCTGCAAAGTGAAAAGACCTTTGAGCCCAGGAACATACAATATGTTAGCTTACATGTCTTCTCCATCTATTTGCATAGAACTGATTGGTATAAAGGATATATATAACCTTACTATTTTTATTGTAAAACACAGAAACCTGATCTCACCACGATGTAATCAATTAACAAGCTGAGTTGCAGATGATAATCCAAAAAACGATCAGTAGCCGTGCTGACAGTATAAAAATCTTCTTTAATGTAGACACAATGGGAAAAGGTAAGCACTTTCGCGTGGTCACAGCCACGCTTCTTCAGACAAATAAAAACCCAACACACAGTACTTAAATAGTGCAATAGCTGAAAGCCAAACCCTATGTAATTAGGTGTATCAATTATTATTTAAAACGGCACTGCCAACAAACAAATATTAATATTTCATTCACTATAGGTTATTATAAAAAACACCAATATGAGGCTGGGAAGCAACACACAATACAACCAACATTCAAGAAAGCTTATGAAGCGAAACATATACTTTTAGTATTTCATAAGATATTCTACAATTATGTATTCAGGTCCTAACTGATCTAAACATTAGCAATCATTTCTCTAAGGAAAGTTCCGGTTACTATCGTAACCGAATTCAATGTTCATCAGGCATAGAATAGTTATCAGTGTCCGTGAAACAATTTTTCAAAGAGAAAAAATCTTACTTTTCTTTTTCTTTTCTTATCTTTGGTGGTACCATAGATACACAATTATTATAGACAGTATTTATGTTTTTAAACCTAATAAAATCTTTTAAAATTTGTATAAGTAAAAAAAGAGTGTTAACGTAAAAATACAAGTAGTTCAGTTGTAATAGAAGATTTTTTGGTTAAAACCTAGTGGTATATTACATTCATACTCATAATGACAAAATAACATAGTGTCATATCTCCTCTCAAATAAGTCTTACGGACCCTAATCTATCTGAATGTAGAGACGCCTTAAAGTGTGAGGGCATCCAAATATCTGCGGTAACTTCATTAAATGAAAAGTTACGTGAATAGCGAGGCAACTGAACTGACAACTCTTTATGAAATTAAGAAAGCCGTATATGTAGTACTAAAGTACTATAGAGTACGGATAGTGTTTGAACATGAGAATTAAGGCATAACCAAACAAAAGTATATAATTGTATATTTACATTGGTATCTACATATAATATAATAATAGCTTTATTTATAGGGTATGTTTTTCGTAAAGCCAATTGCCTTAAAAATGCAAATATGTAACAGCACTATTTCTAAAGAGTTCTTTATTTTAACGAATAATGTAAAAGTGCATAAATATGTATAATTTATATGTATGCATAATCAAGTCCATTTAATACTCTATTTCAATAACGACTAGATTGTGTATTTATAAAAACTACAAAGGTTTCTTTAGAAAGATTACGTTAAGAAAGCCTATTTTATTAATAATATTAACTAACTAATATTTAATAAATAACGAATAAACTATCAATTGATCCAAATTTTAGTGAATATATATTGTTATGATATTAATTTATAAAAAGTATATATAGGTATGTAAGTTGATGATTTTAAATGTCAGAGTAAATTTTAACATTGACACTAACATTACTATAACTTTAACCCAAATATTTCATAAGACCTAGAAAATTCATCAATTTAATTCTAACTATATATATAAATATAAGTATAAATATGACTATTGATCCTAATTACCCATAAAATATAAGTGTTAAATATAAAGTCTAATATGCTGATACTATAACTAGACTGCCAAGTTATGTATGTTGTAGCAAAACTTAGTAAAATATTTATAATATATACACCAAAACTTGATATTAGCATTAACGCTTTCTGCTCTTTAAAATAGGCTTAATGGAAACTGAGGTGTTCAAACCAGGGTAACTGTGTGCATTGAACTTTAAAATCCATCTTAATTCAGCTAGGGCTAGATTATTAATGTTGTCACCACCCCTAGGATTCAAAGTTACTATTTCGAGTACCCTGAACAAGAAAGTGTGTTCTTTGTGTTTTACTATATGTTGAGCCAAAGCATTAGTGTCTGTTTCTCTCTTTATCTCATACAGATGGTCATAAACACGGTCAGCTAGTCTTCTTTTGGTCAATCCTATATAGAATACAGTGCATTTTGTGCAGGTTGCTAAATATACCAAGTTTTTTGTCTGGCAAGTAGCTGAAACATTAAAATAGTGAATAAAATCTAGTGTAGGATGAATGAAAGTCAAATCAGAACAGATAAATTTGCATCGGTTACAATTACCACAAGGAATAGTTCCCATATTTGGAGTAGAATGCTTAGTATTTGATGCATAATCTTTGCATAAAATTTGTTTTAGGTTGGAACAATTTTTGTACAGAAAAACAGGATAGCTACCCACCAAATTGGTTACTAGAGTATCAGTCAGCAGTATATTCCAATTTTTCCGTATGATATTTTCTAAACATTTCACATCACTAGTATATTTTATAATGTAAGGCATTTTCATAATGTCATTGGCTATTTTAGATCTAAAAGGAATGAATTTCTTAGACGTTCGTGATGTGGGCTCTATGGAATATATGGTGTTGTTTTTAATAGAATTAACTAACTCAGTATTATAGCCTCTATTCAAGAAGAGTTGTTCTAATTTATCAGCTTCTTTCTCCAAAATTACATCATCTTGACATAGTCTAGTCAGTCTAATGAACTGACTCTTGACTATTCCTGGGAACACATGCCTTGGGTGCATACTACTGAACTGAAGTAGTGTATTGGTCCAGGTTGATTTTCTAAAGATGGGGGATGTAATTTTTCCATGTTCATTAAGTGTTAAAGAGACGTCCAAAAAATCTACTTGTTTCATGGAGGCTTCCACTGTAAATTTTAAGTAGGTGATAGTAGTTTCTAAATGATGTAAAAATTGTGTAAATTCCTCTAGGGTGCCCTGCCATATTAAAAGGACGTCGTCTACAAATCGTTTGTAGAACTTAATTTTTTCAAAAATAGGACTATTAAACAAATGTTCCTTTTCCCAATTCAGAACTACTAAGTTTGCATACGTATTTGCACATGGGGTGCCCATAGCTACTCCCCATGTTTGCAAATACGTAATGCCATCAAACATAAAAAGATTATTGTTGAGCACTAAGTCTAGTAGTTGACAAATCAGGATTATTTTCTCAGAGGAAAAGTTAGTGTCTCTAACTAGTAGCTCTCTAACAGCTTCCAGACCCAAATCATTGGGGATGGACGTAAAGAGATTTTTTACATCAAGAGTTATCAAAATATATTCATCAGTCCCAACATTCAATGTTACATCTTTAAGACTATTCAACAAGTCGTAAGTATCTTTTAGTATAGATGGAACTGCATCTACTATAGGCCTGAGGAACTTTTCAAGGGCAGTAGAAATTGTTGCAGTAACCCAGTTACAGCCTGAAACTATAGGTCTAAGGGGTATAGGATTCACTTGTTTATGGATCTTTGGTAAGCCCTTTATTGTGGGAATAGTGGGAAATTCAATGTACAAATATTTATATTCCTCTGGGGTGATTTGTCGACACATAAGTAGGTCATGTAAAGTTGCATGTACATTAGCTATTATAGAGCAAACTTTTTTCTGAGAAATAATAGAATATGTTTCTCGATCAGACAGCATATTTAACATCAAAGTAATATAATCCACAGTGTTCATAACTATAGTTCCACCACCTTTGTCAGCAGGTCTAAAGGTAATATCAGGGAGCTGTTTAAATTTTCTTAGAGATGTCATCTCATTAGGTGTTAAATTTACATAGGCTATTCTTTTCTTGTTAGCAGAGAATAGTTTATAAAAATCTCTCTCACAGGCTTTTAGAAAACAGTCTATGCTAAAAGGTAAAGGGGGTGAGAAATCACTTTTGTGTTTTAAATTCACAGAGTCAAAATGCAAAGGTTCATTACTTTGTATTACTGTGGTATTTTTAAAAAACAATTTCAAAGCTATATTTCTACAGAAAATACGTAGCTCACATAATGCTTCAGTCAAGTTACTGCATTGTGCTGGTATAAAGTTCAAGCCCTTATTAATCAGGCTAATATCAGATAAGCACATGTCATAATTAGATAGGTTAACAAATAAATCAGTCACATCCTTTGCCTTCGTGTCGTCCCATGTCTCTCTTCGGATATTTTCCGTTTTCTTGGCCCTCTGCTTTGAGAGCGTCCTCTCCCTTGATATTGCGATTTTATTGGGTAAGGTAAAAAACGACTTGCTTCTTGGACGGTTTTAGGTTTCGCACCTAATTGATTATCATTATGTACATTGACAAATGCTAACTGATTAGACGGTGGTGTAGCAGAGTAAGCAGTTAGTTTAGGAAACTCAGTTTCAGTGGAATGAGCAGCAATATTTTCAGCTGTAGATGAAAGAGGCAAGGCTAAACTTCCAGCAGACAAAGTAGCAGCATCATGATGAATGACATCATCAATAGTATGTGTCGGAGAAGCTGGTTTTAGTACCCGGGATTGTGCAGTGTTGTGCCTAGGCCAAACAAAAATCTGGCCTGTTTGAAAATCATTAAAGTCCCTCTGTAACTTTTTTAATTTTATCTGTATCAGTTTCTCACTAAACGAATTCACTTGCGAGAAAATAGTTTGCAGTCTGTTTTTTGCATAGTCTGATTTATACTTATCACTCAAACTTTTATAGATTGTGTCTATTTCAATACGTAATTTAGTTTCAAGTGGTAAGAAATATTCATTTAAAAGTGACATGTACCTGAAGCCTTGTTCAATGTTTAGGTCCTGCCACTTTTTTAGAAGCACCGGATGATTAGTTCCATACGACGGCATACAAAAAACACGCATTCCTCGGGGTACAATGCGATGGTGTAAAGAAGCTTCAAGGTGTTGCCTTTGCCAGGCATACCTTTGCAACAAGTATAACTTATCTTCAAAGTCTTTAACAGTCTGGTTAAAATCAGCAGTATTTTCTTCAGGTAAAATGGGTGCCGAAGCATTAAACGACCCACCTAATTCCAAAGTCAATAAAGGGTTAGAAACATGATGTAGCAGTCCTTCTGGTATGGCTGAAAATTCCCTCGACTCTGGTCTATAATCAAGTTCTACAACTGAGGAATCCATCGCGTAGAGCAGTTACCACACAAAACAAAAGTTACAGAAAAAAAACAAGAGGTAACTGCAGCTCCAAGAGATCAGGTAACACAAACGAAATCAATGTAAAACACAGAAACCTGATCTCACCACGATGTAATCAATTAACAAGCTGAATTGCAGATGATAATCCAAAAAACGATCAGTAGCCGTGCTGACAGTATAAAAATCTTCTTTAATGTAGACACAATGGGAAAAGGTAAGCGCTTTCGCGTGGTCACAGCCACGCTTCTTCAGACAAATAAAAACCCAACACACAGTACTTAAATAGTGCAATAGCTGAAAGCCAAACCCTATGTAATTAGGTGCATCAATTTTTTTCTTCTCTTACTATTTTTATGTTGAACAGTGAGCCAGCTTTTGCACGTTCTGCTTTGATCTTCATCAACAGCTACTTCAGATATCAGAGTGGTGTCATATAAAGTTATTATCTGAGATTTTAATATTTCTCCTTAGGTTAGTATTAGGCTAACTGCCCTTGCAAGCCTAGCCAATTATTGCTTGTCAGACTCAAACCCTGCACCTTGTGTTTGTAAGGTAAATACCTTAACCATTAGGCCACCCTCCCATTTTTGCAAGTTTAATCCCAGCATCTGATTCATTTAACCTAACATTTCGCACAGTATATTCAGCATATAATTTAAGTAAGTAATGTAACAATATACGGAATGTACTCTTTTTCCATTCTTGAACCAGTTAATTATTCCATATTCAGTTTAAGTGTTGTTCTGCAGATAGATTCCTCAAGGATGAATAGGACATCCATTATCCCCTTTTCTCTAAGACCTTGTAACTTTTTTGTTATATTTAACATAGTGAAATAAACCATAACCAAATACTTTTTCTAGAAAGCCTTTCATTTCATCAGTATCCATTAAATGCTGACAGTATGACCGCTGGTATCTCTTCTGCTTGTAAAACCAACTTGTACATCTGGCTGTCATGTCCCATGTATTAATGCAGTCTATCTTACAAGATCTTGAACATTATCTTACTAGCATGTGAAACAATTATAATTAATACTTATAGCACTCTTTAGCATTGTCCTTGTTAAGATTGGAATATAAAATATTTTCAAGTCCAAAGGTCACTGTTGTATTTTCCAAAGTTGCTGACAGATGACGAGTACCATTATAGCAGCAGCAGCATTCTGTAAGACTTTAAATTATTTGCCTGTAGCTTTGCTATTATCAAGTTTTTTCATACCTGTTTAACTTTACTCTCCAGGATGTGTGTCTCTAGGTCAGAGAAAACACAGTTTTATATAGCACTTATGTTAACAGTCTTTCAAACATAGTTTTTTCCCTATATATTCCCGCTTAATATCCTCTGCTTCTGCTAGGTCCCTCCCATCTTTGACTTTTATCATGCCAATTTTACTCAGAAAGTCCCTAAATATTATCAATCTTCTTAAAGACAACTCTGTCTTTCCCATTCTGCTATATAATTCCGGTTGTTTCCACTGCTTATTTAACTACACCTTCGTATGTCTTTTTGGTATATTCAGTTTGATTTTTTTTTCTCTACCTTTTGCCACTTTCTTTCTTGCTACTTCTAAAGCTTCCATTGATGGCCATTTTGAAGGCTTCTTTCTATATGAAATGTTTGTTGTCACCCCTGCACAATATCACAAACCTTTCAGTCTTACTGGCTCCGACAGGTAGTACAGTCGCCTTTAACACTAGACAGTCAGTAGACTGCGGATTCTACTTCTACACTCATTACTTGCATTCTCAGACAGATGTAAAAGATAACATGGCACTTACCAAATTTAAAATAATACGAAAATACATTTTTCATATTTAACTATACATTTTTATTTACATATATTCACAAATGATTAAAAACACACATCAGCTTTCCTGTTCATTTTACAACACTCACTCTTTCATTTTCTTTAACATTTCTGTTATTTATTATGCAATAGTTCTAAACATCTTTTCTTCCAGATAAATCACATCCAGACTTCTGTCCAATCCAGTGCTTCCTCTGGTTGTTTACTTCATCCTTCATTAATAACATAAAATATATCTATATTAACATCCATTAAACGACTTTTTTATACGTTTTTCTATTACCTAAAACTTCCCATCTTCTCAATTCTTTGAAATATTTATCTCTGCCTTCTCAAAAGTTTATCTTAGTCTTAAGACATAATTATTCTTCTTTTGATTTATATCTATTTTGTGCTTTTATAGGTATCTTGTTTAATGCTACTCTCATTTGGAAATTGTTTGAGCCGTACATTGCTTTAAACATTTTCTGGCATCTCCATATTCATTTTCTTTCCCCTTAATTCTAATTTCCCCATTCATCAAGAAATAAAAATCTATTAAGCAAGCAATAATGCCCTCCTGGGTGTGTGTTAATGTGGAATTAACTCCTACCCAGGGGTGTTATGAGGCTCAATGTCGCAGGCATCGGGCCTCTACACCCTTGAAAGCGCATTAATTACACATTAACACACACCCTGGAGGGCATTATTGTGCTTAGACAATGGGCTCTCTGTAAAATTGTTGTGTTTTACTTGCTTATTTATTTTTTTAAGTACTACATTATTTTTTTTTTTATATTTTTAATGTAAAATAGTTCCTATGCCTACTGTTTCAAACTTGTTGTATATATATATATATTAATGGTGTTGGACGAAACATTTTACATCAAATATATATAAAAAATAATATAGTGCTTAAAAAATAATAAGCAAGTGAAACGCAACAATTTTACATATAGCCCGTTCTGTCTCCCATACACACATACACAGTCTCTTCTGCTTTCACAAACATACTGTTTTGATTTATTTTCATTTGTAGTCCTGTTATATATTAACTTAATTTTGGAGCTTATCTCACCGGGCCTCTACTGAAAATGGACATGTATCCAGTTAGACCAGCCCGGTCGACAAATGTAAAATAAAAAAAAAAATAAAATATGTATACACACTCTGTCTCACCCTCTTTCTTAATCTCTCACAGTCTCCAGCTGCTTTCATATACACATTCAGTCTCAACTCTCTTTCGATCTATCTCACAGACAGTCTCCTCTGTTTACATACATGCATTCACTCACACATCACTCTCGCTTTCTCTCTCACTCTCTCCATCCATCTCTCTCTCTCTCTCTCTCTCTCTCTCTCTCTTTTTCTCACATACACACACACACACACACACACACACACACACACACACACATGCACCTTTTGTCTTCTTTTTATATTTTACACTCGCTAAACAGCAAAAATGCTGCTTAGTGAGCGTAAAATATTCCCGTTTCCTCAGTCCGAGCTCCACAGCAGCTTGATAAGCTGGCTTGAAGTGGTTGACTCATTTTTCACTGGGCATTACTTGTATATTAATACCTTGGTGGACAATGCTCGTTATCCAGTCAGGGTATTGATGTAGAGTTTGCCCATTGTCTAATTAAGCAATAAGCGATGATGCGGTGTGGTATATTGAAGATTTACTCATGGTTGGTGTGGTTTAATCATGAGGGTGAAGCCCAAGTGATTAAATAAAGCCAACCGTGGGTAAATTTCAATATACCACAACTGTGGAGTCGGTTATTGGTATTATACAATGACATTATTTAAGAAAAAAATAATTTTCTTAAATAATGTCTTTGTATAATGGCGCCATACTGTTCTTTTGCAGCTGGTGATATCCTGCTACCTTGTTTTGATGTACTGTGCATGCATATGAGACTTGCATTCCCACACATACCCATCATATCAATGCTATAAAAAGGAAGCAAGGGAGAAAAGAAAGTCTCCATTACTCCGTTTTTGTTTTCTTTTTTTTTAAGCATAAAAAAAAGCTTCAGCTACTTGAGGGGTAGGAAAGAGAGACAGAATGAAGGAAATGCAAAGAAAATCATGTACATGCCTTTAGTTTTCTATAACGTACCTGATTTTCTTTGTATTTCCTCCATGCTGCCTCTCTGGTATGCCCGGAGTCTGGACTATAGATTTTTTTTTTTAATTTTTGTTAAAAAAAAAAAGTTATGGACTATACTAACAGAAAGAAGTCCGGGTGACTGGACCTTTTTCCGTTAGTATATTCTGGGATTTACAATGGGCACGCTTGTTGGGCTGGCCAATTAGTGTCCTCATTTTTGAATATTAATGGACAGTCATTGTATAATTACTTTCATAACACATTCTCCTTGCTTGGTGTTTTAAATTCTTTACTTCTTTCTTCCTTAAAAATGTTTTTTTCTGTATAATTTCAAGATAGTACTTATCTTTATCTTTCATTTACTTTTGCGTGATCACTTTTCATCATCTTTTATATTTTTGATGCATAATATGCTCTTAAATATTTTTTTCTTTCAATACCTTCCCTAAACTAGAACATAAACAGAAAGATGATAAACGTAGTGCATGATTTTACTGTCTAATCTCCCTATTTTTTTATTGCACTCTATCCCTCTTTTAACTGGATTTAGCATAAATCCCTCCCTGAAAAAGAAAAAGCTATTTGTGCTTTCTTTTCTAGATCTTCAGACATGTATGCTCCACATGTATATCCCAAAATCCAAAGAACTGTTTTGTTACTAGGTTAAGTCATTTTTGCAAATGAAATCTTAATACCTTTACAAAGTCTTACAAAATTCCTTACCTTATCAAGTATGTTTCCCATTGTTTTCTTAACACTCTTTATACAAAACACTATCCCCATTTCATTTGTGCCTAGCTGATGCTCTACTGGTGGATAAACATCGAACTCTCGAGCTTCAGTTGCCAGAGGTTCAACATGTCAATGACCAAAGTTTCTCCACAGGAAATCACTATCAGTGAGTTGTGCAGGAACTGATTTGCTTTTGGGGGAATTCTTTGAGTTAGCATGACTGTGGAATTATTTATTTATGTGTGTGTGTGTATATATATATATATATATATATATATATGTGTGTGTGTGTGTGTGTGTGTGTGTGTGTGTGTGTGTGTGTGCGTGTGTGTACATGCATATGATTGACCGGTGGATGGTCGAGCGGGTATGGTCGAAAGGAGTACAGCAACATCTCAAAAATACGATTACCAGTGTTGCGAATCACAAAATCCCGTCCCCTTTTTGACCCATGTTAGCACTCATTTTAGGGTGTAGAGCGGTTGGAAATGTTGAATTCAGTGTTTTTATGACATTCTGACCATTTGGCATTACAGGATACATGGAGAAAAGTCAGTAAAATGTATGGTCGAGCAATGTGAGCTCAACCATATGAATGTAAACCATAAAAAAAAAAAAAAATATATATATATATATATATATATATATATATATATATATATATATATATATATATATGTGTGTGTGTGTGTGTGTGTGTGTGTGTGTCTATATATATATATATATATATATATATATATATATATATATATATATATATATATATATAGTTATATATATATGAGTTTGGTGCAGGGTGCAGCTTGACCATTGCAGCAACAGTTTAAAATTTTTTTTCAGAGAATTCAGTTTGGGGATTCCGATCCTTGATGTAGTCACTTTCGTCCACTCAGAGTAGAATTCTCTGTTGCTCATTAAAGTAAATACCTCCACTATTAACTTTCTTTTAACTTTTTCTTTACTTAGCCACAGCCCAATCAAAATGAAGATTATTCACTACCTTTGCTATAACTTCCATTATCCATTCCCTGTATTACTTATCCAGTATTAAATCATCTGCATAAACCATTGCTACCAACATTTTTACTCACTTGCCTACTTCCCTCACAGCCATTAGACCTTTACTACTTTCAGTCATGCTATTCATTATTAGAGAATGGGTGATCTGTAGATCACACCCTGATTGGAGAATGAATGTTCTCCAGCAGGGTGTTAATTTATAGGTAATGCCTGCTGAAAAGCAAGTCTGCTGCTTCTCGGCAGCATATCAAGCTACCATGGAATTCGTACAGAAAAAAAATAATGGCGCCATAATTTTATGCTCACTAAGCAACATTTTTCCTATTTAGTAAGTGTAAAATAAGAAAGAAAAAAATTAAAATAAGAAACGTGCATGTGGATGTGTTTATCTCTGCGTGTGGAAGTGTATGCATGTATGAGAGTGAGAGATCAATCGAGTCATTATCTTACATTCGCTAAGCAGAACTTTTGATGTTTAGTGAGTGTAAAAAAATAAATGACACTGAAAAAAGTCTGTAAGTCTATGTGTGTGTGTGTGTGTGTGTGTGTGTGTGTGTGTGTGTGTGTGTGTGTGTGTGTGTGTGTGTGTGTGTGTGTGTGTGTGTGTGTGTGTGTGTGTGTGTGTGTGTGTGTGTGTGTGTGAGAGAAAGTGAAGAGTGACAGCGATCCCTCACAGCAGCAGCATCAAGTAAGAGGATTCCGTACTTCTCAATCATACTTCTCATCCTCTTCACACAAGAAATCTGGACACAGCCACAAATTATGGGGGGGGACCAAAAATAGGGACAGATTTTAAATATTGCTCTTATAAACTTATAAAGTTGCTAGAATAACAAGATTTCCATTAGCATGCATTTTCTGAAGGATATTAATTCTGAAACTCAAATGTCTGTCATTATTTAATGACTTCAATCCCCGCTGATTTGCCAGAAAACTACACATTTTATGAAGATGGGACCAAACATACGAGCCAAAAATGTGGAACAAAAATCTATTCAGTTGAGAGGTATGCTCCCTTGACTCTTAGCTGAAGATATCTGGATAAACCTAAAATAAACGGGGGGCATATTTTACCTGAATATTAGGATTTGACTTAGCTTGCATTTTCTGAAACAGGTGTGAAAGTGTGTGAGATCGACTACTGGAAGCATCAGTGGTAAAGAGGTTTGCATACCTCTGGACCTTTCAGCTGAACAAATCTGAATAAAGCCTAAAATAAAGACTGAACAAAGGCTGAAAAATAGGAACAGATTTTAACTATTGCTCTTATAATATTACAAACTTGCTTAAGTAAAAGGATTTGTGTTAGTATGAATTTATAGACTGAAACTCAAATGTATGCCATTACTTAATAACTTAATTCTCCAATAAGTGGCCAGAAATCAAACGTTTGTGTTTTGGATGTAAAATGCTTCCTCCAACATCATTAACATATACTACAGAAAGTTTGAAACATTAGGCAGAGGAACTGTTTTACATCAAAAATATATAAAAAATATAGTAATAAAAAATAAATAAATAAAACACAACAATTTTACAGACAGTCCATTCTCTAAGTGCAAAAATACCCTCCAGGGTATGTGTTATGGAAATAATGCCCTTCCAAGGGTGTAGAGGTCCTATAAACATCCCTGGGTGGGCTTTATTTCCACAATAACACACACCCTGTTAGGCATTATTACTTGCTTAAACTAATCACTTACAAAATCTAACCCCACTTTTGGAGCACCCCTGTCACACTCCACTTTTTATACTTACTTTTTACTCAACCGTCCATTGACATTTACTATTACTTTAATACTGTTGTAAACAATTTTTAACAAATTTTAATTCCCTACCATAATTTTTCAACCATGATTAGCACTGCAGTTTTGTTATATCACATGCTATTAGACTTACTTGCATCCTTTACAGTGCTTTGTAGTTTATTTACCATTTTGTTTATCAATAATACCATTACTAGTGACTTATATGCTTTATCACCATAACTTACTGCTATGTTGTCAGTCAGAAAATCCTTGTTGCATTAACTTTTGTAATATTTTATAATGTGACTTGCATATGACTATTGGCCCCCAATTAAATACAATGGTCTACCCTTTCTTCCATATACATCTCGGTAACACCTACACTTCCTCCACATATTCCTATGTTTATCTGTTCATGGCACTATGCCGGGGTAATGCTATGGCTAGGCTTGTAAAGGCCTCAGGGCCATTAGCCTAGTATGCACCTATGAACCTATGAACCTATGAACCTATTTAACATGGAAGCAAAAACTTTTTTTCATGCCATCATTTATATTCCTATAAAACTTATAACTTAAACCATTCATTTATGAAAATAATCTTGTTGATGACTTTTTCTGCAGCCCTTTCTCATGCTCCCTTCTTAATGTTTTAACAGACTTGGTTTGACCACCCTTCCTTGTTTCTTCTGCAGATTTTAACACTGTAATGTATAACTCTTCCTTTTACTGCATTTTCCATCTTATCCTCTAGTTGATCTATTAATATTGCTTCTTTTCTAACTTTCTTTGGTAAGAAGGGGCTTACTTTTAAACAAAATATAAGAAATACTCTACATTATTCTTCTTAAAGCTCTCTTATCTCCACTAGCAGCTTTAATTTCAGCATTTTAGCCGTTTGGCCCATTATATCAGCTGACTTCTTTCTTTTGTGTTTTGTTTCCATTGAGACACATATAGCGACTTCCTCTGCTTGCATTTGCTTATTGTTTTAAGAATACTATTTCAATAATGCAACATATACTGTTTTACTGCCTTACTGCCATATTTGTAATTTATACTAACAGAACTGCTTTTATCAGTGAAAAGCCTTTTAGCTACTGAGTGAATTTGTTAAATACTCTCTTAAGTAATGTTTAATGGCTACTGACTGCATTTTCCAATATATAAGGTATATACATGACATAAATGCTTTTTGTTGGTACTAGAGATTGTAGCCCATTGTACTTGATACTTGCAGTTATATTAGTTGATCCTTAATTACATGCATTTGTTTTTGCTTCTAATTGCACTGTTGTTTACACCATTATTTATTTCATTAGCTCTGTTTTACTTACCCCTACTTGCTCGTCTTTCTCTCCCCATTTGCTGCCCTTAGCTTTCCACCAACAGCTCACTCTGCCTGCACATTTACCCCATATTTGCATCCACTAAATCCAACCTGCACTCTCCCTCCTACATCCCTAATTTCACCCTAAGCCCCTTTCATACCAGTTCTTCCACCTCTAGACCTCAATCATTTGTATCCCTAACCAACTTCCTCTCTCTCACACACCCCAGTCCATTTTATGTACAATACCCCCCATACACAGTAATACTTGTACTGCTCTTTCTATCATATACTTTGGGTTCCACTTCTCCCAACCCATCCTTCACTTTCTTATTTTTTTCAGATTAGTAATAACTTCAAGTTCTGCAAAGCCCACATACCTACTCTGCTGGGAACAACCTACAGTCAAGTCCTCTCTGTTGGTGCCTCTTGCCATTTATTAGAGACTGTTTAAGTATGTCCTGCTAAGTGCACTAGTTTGTGATACTTGAACTGTTACTCCCATGTAGGCCTCTCTGTTGCACACCTCCAGGCTGCCCCCTGTCTCTCCTTCTGCCCTGCTCCCTCCACTTCTCCTACCTTCCTGCAACTATTATTTGACTCATACATCTCACTGTTTGACTAAACTCCCCCATATGCTCTTTCTCTGGTCTCTCCTACTCTGAACTGTCCCTCCTGCAATTCTCAATTTTCTTCTTGCCATCTCCTGTATTTCTTTACTGAATTACTCTCTCCCTTCCTTCAGATTTTTCTCAGACTATCTCACTTGGCTGCTCTAGCCCCCTATGCCTCTCTTGTTCATACTTCTGACACACTTACCTGCTTACTGATTGTTTTTTTTTTTCTTTCTGTGCTTTTCCAAAGGTGTAGCCCTGCTGTGTTCAGGCTCACCTTGCTCCCCTACCCTACCCTCATTACCACCCACCCACACTTTAATTATACTTATACTATCCACTCCCTCCCCTTCCTGTCTACTCACCCATTCACAACACACTTCCTCCCTAGAATCGCTCCCAGCATTTCACCACCCAAAACTGCAATATATCATATATTACCTCAAACCCACCCCTCCCTCCACAACATCATTGTTCACATACTCTACCATGTATCCTCATTTCTTTATCACACCACTTCTCATACTCCTATCTACACTAACCTGCTACCATTCCCTCCTACCCAACCCTCACATTCAGTCCAATACCTCAAGCATCTCTGAAACCCTTCTTTCTACCTGCTCCTTTATCATATCCCCTTCTCTCTATCCCCTTCTCTCTTCAACTTCTCTATTAACTGTCTGCATAAACTATGCATTTGTCAAAACTATCCACTCACATGCAAATCCAAATCTAAACTCTATAACCATCTCTTACTATTTTCCCCACTCACATTTTTTTACAAATAACATACTCCTCTCTGGAGACAATCATCCCAACCCAGGTCCCCTCTCCTCCCCTCCCAGCCACATACCCCATAACACTCCCTCCACCTCTCACACCCCTCATAATTCTATCCATGATCTATTCACTAAATATACAAAGCCTCACTACCAAAATCACTGACCTGCATACATGTACAGCCCATACTTCCCCTCACATTTTTTCCATATCTGAAACCTGGCTCAAACCATACATCACAAACAATGAAATTCTCCCACCCAGTTATAATATCTACCGCTCCAACAGATTCCCTAATAAAAGAGGGTGGATTAGCTATCCTCTACTCAGCCTAAATCTCTCACCTATTACCATCCCTATCCATGACTTCTACCCAACTGAACTACTCATCCTTAACTGCCACCTTAACCCACATAATAAATTTGCTATCACTTTCATTTATATCCCCCTTGGAAACAATATCCCCACCCTAGAAAATATTCTATCCTGGTTTTCCCATAACATACACTATGAAAGCCTCATCCTCAGAGATGTCAACATACACTGGTCCAAACTTACAACAGTCTCTCCACAATTTAGTTTAAACCTCCATGGATTTTATCAAATGATAACAACCCCCATCTGCATCAATAAAACCTCTTCCTCCAGCTCCACTACTGACTGTATACTCATTAATTCTCTCAACCACTACCATAGCCCAACTACCTCAGCAGACACCCTGAGTGATCATCTCCCCACCTGTATTCTAAGGCAATCTAACCAAACACCCAAATTCCATCTTTACAGACACTGTCAAAACTTACTAACTTCAGCTCCACCCAGTTTAACTCTATACTCTCTAATATTGACTGGTCCATCCTTTGGCATCTTCCTCTTAATAACACAGTGAGTAAATTCAATAGCATTTTCCTGAACACACCCAGCTCTCTTGCTCCATCCAGGAAAATTAGAATCAAATCAAATTATGCTCCCTGGTTTACCAAGGACACTAGATCCCTTATGCACAAAAGAGATAATGCTTGGAAAGCCTGGGTAAATAAAAAAGAGCTACCCCTACTACAAAATTACCAAGAACTATGGAATCTTGTCAAGAAACAAACCAATAAAGACAAAAAACTGCTATTACTCTCCCCAACTCAATGGCAAGTCCAACCCACATAAATTCTGGTCAACTCTCAACAATATTCTTTCTCCAGGCCACTCTTCCAACCCCTCCCCTTTCCCAGATACATCTCCACTAGAGACTGCTACCCTCCTCAATAAACACTTCATTGATACAATCCAAAAAAACTCCCTCCCTACAACTCTAAGTCTACTTCTACCCCTTCTCCCTCCCACCCACTCAATAAAAACTTCTTCTCCTTTCAACCTGTTTCTACTTCTTACATCAAAACACTTCTTCTGAAGCTGAAACCCTGCTCTCCCTCCACAGAAAATCTTCCCTCTAGCTTCCTCAAACTTACTGCTGAATCTATAGCCCATCCTGTATCCATTCTCATCAACAGGTTAATTCAAGAAGCCACTGTACCTTGCATTTGGAAATCCTTTTTCACAAGCCCCTCCATAAAGGCGGAAACTGAAGTGACCCATCTAACTACAGATCCATTGCCATCCTATCCCCTTTCTCTAAAATACTCGGAAAATGCATTCTTTCACAGTTTCTCAACTATCTCTTCCAGCATAACCTTCTCACTCCCACTCAGCATGGTTTCTGCCCTAGCCATAGCACAACTACCACCCTCCTATCATTTACACATGCTATTGCTGAGGCCCGGGGCAACAACCAACTCATATCTTGTCTCTTCCTTGACCTATCCAAAGCTTTTAATACAGTCTCTCACCATTTACTGCTAACCAAACTGGCTAATTTCAACCTATCTACTACCTCCCTAAACTGGTTCTCTAGCTATCTCTCTTGTAGGCAACAATCCATTAAATGGCTCTCATCCTGCTCTCCCTATATTCCAGTACCATCTGGTGTTCCACACGGTTTTATCTTGGGTCCCCTCCTGTTTAATATATTCATTACTGAACTACACACATCCTGCCAACAATCCCCCCTCATCCAATATGCAGGTGACTCTACTCTTATCTCCACTTCCAGTAATATCTCTGAACTTCTTACCCTAACCCAAACTACCTTCTTATCTACCAAAAAATGGCTATCCGATGATCTACTCATTATTAACCCAAAAAAAATCAAGCTTTTGTTCTTTCTCCCTATTCCTTCTCTCATCACAAATCTACTTTTACTATTACATCCTTCAATAACACTATTGTTAAACCCGAACCTCAAACAAAGCTTCTAGGTGTCATCATTGATGATGAACTTAAGTTTAACCTTCACTTGCTTCAATGTATCAAAAATCTCACCAGAAACTAGGATTACTAAATCGCAATAAAATAATTCCTAAATTCCAATGTCAGACTCTCCCTGGCTCAGGCACTTCTCCTTCCCTCCCTTCTATATGCTGCCCCAGTTCTAACTAATATTCAATCTACAACCTTGCTCAAACATACCACAAAACATCTCGATTCATTATGAACTCTCCTTATAACTCTCACCACTGCCTAGCTCTAAATGCCCTTCAATGGCTTGAACTCCCCCAACAACTCTTGCTATCACAATTTCAAATATTACACAATATTCTATACAAACTGTTTTCATGCCCTGCTCTATATACAAACCATCTTTTTGCCCTGCTCTATCCCCTCTCATATCCCCCATCTCAGACCCTACGTAGCTCCAACCAGCAACTTTTAGATCTTTACCATACAAAAAAAATGTGGGTAAACTTCTGTATAAATGCTCTGTTGCCCAATCTTGGAACAAACTCCCTATACACATTCACTCCATTACCCACCCACAACACTTTAAAAATGAACTTAAACTACATATTCTCAACATCAAGACTTGCCCCTGCCATGACCCAGCCTAAACTCTACTTCTCTGTTGTTTCATTTCCCACCACTAGAGATGCTTACCAAACTCTTCCCCCTATTCTTATACTTGCATCTACCATGTGGTTACCTGGTTAACACATCCTCTCCATAGTGAACACTTGAATACTTTGTTGAATATTATTATCTCTTTGGACAAATTCTATTTTGTTTATGCAGAATGCACTTGTTTTTAACGTTTTAACTTTCTATGTTTTCATTTTTGGACTCTAACTTTGTACTATCCTGAAGTGTGAACTACCATATGTACCGTAAATGTTTTTGAGTGTGAATTTAAACTTTACTATGAAATTTCTTTGTAATCTGGAACTTTTCTCCTTGGGTCTCCACTGAAAATGGGCTACTGGCCCAGTTGGACCAACCCGGTTAACAAATGTCAATAAATAAATAAATAAATTATTAACATATTTATCTTACTCATGTATCTCCCATCCTTTCTTTCTTTCTTTGCAGTCAACATACTTCATTGCTTAGTACATTTTAATATTCATCTTGTAATCAGAACTGTGGGGATGGTGCTGTGGTAGCATTGTCGCCTCACAGTATGACGTTGTCCTGTTCAATTCTCAGCTAAAGCGTCTTCTGGGGGGAGACATGCGTGAATGGGCGTACCTTCGTTGAAGGTTGTGAGTCAGGGCTGGCAACTCGGTACGTAAAAATCTACTGCCAATCATTAGCGGACCGGAGTTCCATTGTGGCAACCCCTAACCGGGAAAAGCCGAAAGATACAACAACAACAACAATGTTTTATAATCAGATTTATATTTTCTTAAATACTAGCCACCAATCTGTCAATGTTGAATAAAATTATCTCATACTTAAATGTTTGTAATATTTGTGCCATTTCATTTATATTAGTTATTCTTCCCAATTAATCCATTTATTTCTTAATAATATAACCATTATTACCTATAATATACCACAAGGCACAGTGACCATGAATCCAGTCTTATATTTCTCTCCTGGGATTTCTATAATATAAAATAATGAATCTCAGTTTTCAAGTTTCATCTCGTGTATGTAGGTTCTCACTCTTTTCTTATATTTAGGCCTTCCCACTATGTAATCTAGGTACTTATTTACCCAAAGTTCCCATTTTTGTTAAATTCCACTTAGGCTTCTACTATCATTACATAGATTTTAACCTCTTCAAATAAATTTACCCCTTCAGCTCCATCTGTATGAGCACACAGAGCAATTAGCCTAATTGTTTTCTCTTATTTCATTAAATATAGAACTATTTTTCTCCACTTCCTAATTACAATCACACCTTGAATTTTTAGCTATCTCTCTTCATTAATACTGCCATCCTGGCTTTGCCAGATCCAGTGGCATCAGAAGGATAAAACCTTGACTATGGCCCAGGTGAGCTGAGCTGAGTTGGATGTTTGGGTGTTTAACTGAATTGGCACAAGAGGATGGGAATTCCCATCCTGCTGGGGGTTGAGCAAAATGTAGGCAGGTACAATCTTTTGAAGGGATGGTGTTATTACCTAGCAGGTCCAGAGGATGTCCATTTGGCTGACTGAGCTACTGCCTGGTACCATCATTAGTAAATGTACAGTAGTATACACCCACTGGGAGAAGGTGTTCTTTGTTCCTGTGGTGATATAGCTAGTGTGTCCTCCTGCACAGGTATCAGGTTTAGGCCATAGAAATACCTCCCTCATCATCATGATGCCGGTGAAGGCACAGGTAACCCTCATAGCTACCTGTATGATGACACCTATGAATGGCTCTCACCCCCTCAACGTACACCGTACTGGTGTAATTCCTCTCATATGGGGGAATGAATGGGTAGAGTCTAATGGGGAAGGCTTGATGGTCATCAGGTATGCAGGCAAAAGACCCAAGGAAAACTATTTATTTTTATTTTTAATTTGTTCACAGGGGTAGAGCACTAATCCATATGGCCAAATTTCAGAGTCACACAAAGTCCGGCAGTCAGTGCCAGGATACACGATTTGACTCCTTAAAGCACTCACCATATTTATTTATATATTATCTGTCTACCAGGTGAGTGGATTGGTCTTTTGACAGCCATGGGCTGAGCTCAAGAGGGGATCTGAGCTCAAGAGAGCAAGGTACAACAACAAAGATAAATGCTTAACTATTACATTAATATAAATACAGACTAAGACAAAGTCAGTTTCTAAGGCCAAGAACAGTGCATCTCTCTCTCTCAAGCCAAGAACAGTATATCAGTGGACACAGACAATATCCCACAATGCCTTCTAAATGGCATGAAACATAATCTGTCATACCCTCTGGAATTGCTATTTAACTGTAGCCTCCAAACAGGCTTAGTACCTCATGAATGGAGAACAGCAACAGTCATCACTCTGCACAAAGATGGGCTATCTACAGACTATGCAAACTACAGACCTGTAAGTCTCATTAGTCTCGTATCCAAAGCCATGGAAAGAATTATCATGGAAACACTGAATAATGACACAGGAAATCTCCAGACACTGGACCAACCCAGTTCGGTTACATGAAGGGCAGGTCATGCCCACTCAGCCTGGTGGACTTTCACCAAAGCAATAGATGAAGAAAAATGGTTCACCCTACCTACTTTGACCTGACCAAGGCATTTGACACAATACCCCACTCAAGACTCAAGAGGTTACGTACAAACCTTTACATCATCCAGTGGATACCCAGCTGGCTCACAGACAGGACTCAAAAAGTTAGAACTGGGGAATCCTCCTATACAAATAGACCGGTCTCAAGTGGAGCCCCTCAGGGATTGGTCTTGGGATCATTCCTTTTTGGCATTTAGTACTCTGAAGTCAAAGCCAATGTCAGTGGCCTCTGGCTGACTACATTTGCAGATTATTGCAGATTAGGATCTGTCATTGAATTTCCCACCAATACAAATGTTCTCCAGGAAGGGCTGACACAGACAATTACCTGGTGTCAGAAGCATGGACTAAAACTAAATACCAAGAAATCCATAATAGTATCCTTCAGGAAGATTTAAAGGGGTATTTCAGAGCTACGCAGTAAAGGCTCCTATGCATAGGACAAGCAGAAACCTATAATTCAAAGTGGAAATGGATGATGGTGAAATGGGGAAGCTAAAGAAACAAGGAGAGACTGGGATTTTGTATGAAGCTTCTTAAGAAGAATAACAGTAATTAAGAATAACAGTGATAATAACTACATAGAATATTATATTCATAAAGTAGCAGAAAGTACTCTAAGAACTAAACCAACATGGAAATGGAGAAATGAGATTCTGCCGATAAGGATGACTGTAATTAGGGATACAGACAATAGGGAAGAAGTGGCTGAAATTTATTGGAAAAAAATGCCAAAGAACCAAGATACTGGGAGCAAATAATTGTAGAGGAAAAGGTAACAAAATGGGAAGAGGCCAAGAACTTATTTGGACTGGAGGCTAGAGATTGCCTTTCCTATCAAGGATTGATATGAGAGTATAATCAAAGAGAAAGAAATAGGGGACCCTAAGCAAAAGACCAGCACTGGTAGAGTTTAACTGCGGTTTAAAAAGAATAATTAGTACAGCATACAAAATATTGCATGATAACTATAAGAATCAATTAGATTAGGCTAGAAAGGATTGGGAAGAGAGACTGGATAAGCAATTCACAAAGAAACAATGGGATGATATATGTATGTCTCCTAATATCAAACAAAGTCTAAAAGATTTAGAATCTTTGCTTGGAGGTGTTTACATAAGTATGTATATATATATATATATATATATATATATATATATATATATATATACATACACACATGTATATATATATATATATATATATATATATATATATATATATATATAAATATATATATATATATATATATATATGGATTCACTTTAGAACATCAAAGCCCATAGCACTGAAATTCAAAGCATTGTGACCAAAATCTCGAAAATTCAAAACACTGAAAACTCAAAACTTTGAATCCCTTAACACTGAAAAAACATAGGAAACCAACATTTAATATATGACAGCACAACTACATACAGAAACAAATAAAAAACAAACATATTACACTTCTCCAAATATAATTGGGGGGTAAGCCCCCCTGCACCCCCCATGTGGGGGGCTGCTCCCGGTACTTAAATATATCAACTCCGAGATTGCAATACACAGAACAAAATGGCAAACAGACCATTCTGCACTTCATGACTGCCTGTTTAAAATGTAAAAAACTATCCTTGACCTTCTCTTAGAAACACTAGTTCACTGTTAAAATATTACACATTACTATGTATCTTTACAATACTTACCGGAGTTTGACAGGTAACCTCAGTCATGTTCCCTTCTTACTTGCTATACTACAACATAACACATCTTATTGTAGTGTAGTGTAATCTCGGAGCTGATATATTTAAGTAGCAGGTGGTGTAGGGGGTGCAGGGAAGTGTAATATAGTTAGTTTTTTATTTGTTTCTGTACATAGTTGTGCTGGAATATAGTATATGCTGCTTTCCTATGTTTTTTTCAATGTTATGGGATATATAAATTCTTTACATAAGAATTTTTCCTCAGGTAGCAGTAGATAGCAAATGTTGAAGGTATGATGGGGGGAGAAATAAACGGGAACATATTTTCTGGGAGTGTAATGAGTTAGTAGACTTTCAAAATTCCCTGCAGACTACTTTATTTATTTATTTATTTATTTATTTCAGTTTGATTACCGGGGAAGTCCACTGGGCCATGAAGTGCCCATTTTCAGTGGAGGCCCGGGGAGAAAAGCTCCATAAACAATACAATACAATAAGGGTTACAGAGTGTTGAAGGAAAATACAAGAGTAAAATTCATACAATTAGGAGTTTCAAAGCAATACAATACCATAAGGGTTACATAGTGTTAAAGGTAAAATACAAGTGTAAAATTCATACAGTCAGGAAATGCAAATGTATACATGTACATCATAAGACACAGTTAACAGACAGATTTCCCTTTTTTTTTTTTCCAATGGCAACATGGCAATACTGATATTTACATACTTGAAGTCAAGTGAGAAATTTGCCTGATCTGTGACAGTCAGCAAGTCTAATTTGGGAGAATAGAAATAAAAGCTTGAGGGAAGAGTGGAGCAGGGAGTATAGAGACCTCAGTGGGGAAAATTCCCTAGATATTATATAGGGTGAAAGCAGGAACATTTCCGTTTGGATGACAGGAATAGGAACAGTTGGGTCTTGAAGGATTCTGGGTTAGGTATTGTCCTAAGTGAGAGAGGGAGAGAGTTCCATTTCTTACCTAGAGAGAAGGAGAGTAGAAGCTGGCCAGCGGGATGTTTGGGTTTGTGGATGGAGATTAGGTTTTGGTGTTCAGATCTCAGAGATCGATTTGGGATGTATGGTGGAAGGATGTTAGTTAAGGCTGGGCATTTATCTGGGTAGAATATTAGTTTGTGAGCGGTGGTTAGTTGGAGATAGTCTAGGTGGTTGGGGAGCTCTAGCCAGTTCAGAGATTGTAGGGTAAGGCAGTGGTGAGTTGAGGTTTTGGATTTAATGGCAAATTTGAAGATCTTGTTATAAAAAATTTTAAGTTTTGAGGTGTTGGAAGCAGACAGATTGGATAGAAGAGGGGATCCATAAAGTAGAGAGGGTAGCAGGTAGGTAATTGCCAAGGTATGCCTAGAGGAGTTGGAGAGAAAGCGGTTATTCCTGTAGAGCATACCTAACTTTTGGTGGGTTTTCTTTATGTTTTGTTGTATATGGATATCGAATTTAAGTTGTTCATCTATGGTAATGCCAAGCAGTTTTGCAGAAGGGATCACTTCTATAGCAGTGTTGGTTTGGCTTAGGACTTTGAAAGCATTTTTGTCAAAGGAGAAAGCCCTGGAGGGAGGGAAAAGTAGAATTTTAGATTTATTAGAGTTGAGAGAGAGATGATTTTGGTGCATCCAGTTCTCCGTAGTGGAAAAAGCTATTTGTGTTTTAGTCAGAAGTTCAGGAAGGTTAGAGGCGTCACAGACTAAGGTAGAGTCATCAGCGTATTGGATAACTGTGGTATCAGGGATGACAGTGTGAAGGTTATTAATAAAGATGTTAAAGAGCATGGGTCCAAGGATGGACCCCTGGGGAACGCCGGTAGGTGTTGGCAAGAAGGAGGAGGTAGAGTTCTTCCATCTGACAGCTTGAGTTCTGTCTGATAGGTAACTGGAGAACCAGGATAGAGTAGAAGGGGAAAGATTAAGGTTGGCAAGATGAAAGAGAAGGTGTGAGTGGGAGATGGTGTCAAAAGCTTTAGAGAGATCTAGCAGTACTGTGGATACTAGAAGTCCAGAATCTCGGGCTTGATTGACTGTTTCTAGGAAGGATAGTAAGGCAGTTATGGTGTTGTGGCCGGGGCAGAAGCCGTGTTGGGTGGGTGTTAGTAGGTGATTTTGAGTTAAGAAAGGCAAAAGTTGGTGGTGGACACATTTTTCTAGAATTTTAGATAATGGAGAGAGTAGGGCAATGGGGCAGAAGTTGGAAATAGCGGTGTTTTTGCCTCCTTTGTGAAGAGGTAGAATGAAGGCTGAACACCAAAGTTTGGGTAAATATGACTCTTTTAAGGATCTGTTAATTAGGATACAGATGGGGAGGGCAATACCTTCGGCAGCACATTTGAGGAAGGAGGAGGGGATGTTGTCAGGGGTATTAGAGCATGGCTTTAGTTTGGATAAGAGCCTTTTTATAAAAATGGTTGAAACTGGTTTGAGCTGGAAATTAAAAGGACAGTTATTATGGTTGTTGGGTGTTAAGGAAAGAGAGTTGGGTGGATTATTGCTTGGGAAAATTTTTGGTTAGCTTAGCTATGGTTTCAGTAAAGAAAGAGTTGAAGTGAGAGCTCAGCTCCATGTCAGTTAAACAAGGGTCAGGGCAAGGATTATTCCTGGACCCTGGACGGAGAAGGAAATTAACAGAATCCCAGAATTGTTTTGGGCTCTTATTATTGTTGGACTGAAGTTTATTGTAGTAGTTTTTTTTGTCCAAGGTGATAAGTTTTTTTATTTGGTTGCGGAGTTGGGTGTATTGGAGCAAGGTGGAAGACAATTTATTTTTCTGATAAAGCTTCTAGGATTTGTCCCTGTGACGCATGATTTGTTTTGTTTCTTTGGTCAGCCAAGGAGCAGAATTGGCTTTGACTCGTTTGTTTCTTAGTGGGGCTAGGGAGTTAAGAGTATTTAGGAAGACAGAGTTAAAATGTTCTACAGCATTGTCAAGGGGAAGATTGTTTAGGATTTGCAAGTTAATTTGTTTAAAAATGTTTGAGAAAATTGTGGGGTTAAAGTTGCTAAGATTACGAGTTTGAATGTAGTGGTGTTGATACTGAGTGGAGTTAGCTGACCTATGAATGAAAGCAGGGAGATGGTCACTAAAGGTATCAGGGATAGTGCCAGAGAGAATTATTTTGTTAGGATGGGAGACTAGAATCCAGTCTATGGTGGACCCTGGGGGATGGTTTTTGTTAGGACAAGTTGTTGAATGGATTACTTTGGTGAAGTTGTAGAGGCTAATGGATAGGGAGGGGGAAGGTGTGTTGATTTTTATTCCAATCAATATTGACGTTGCCTAGAATGTAAGTTTCATATTTTATTTCAGTTGAGGCCCAGTGAAGAATATTTTCAAGGGTAGAGATGTTGTCGCCTAGGGAGATATATAAGGAAATAATGCAGATATTCTTATGTTTATTTAGTCGTAGGAGACTTGCTGTTAGTTCAGAATTTTTTAATTGAGGGGTTGTGATTTGAAGAGGGATTAGGGAGAGAAGGTTAGAGTAGATTACAGCAGAGCCTCCACCTTTTTATTTAATTGGTCGCTTCTGAGGATTTGGAAACCAGGAGGTAAGATTTCAGAGTCAGCAATATGGGGTTTTAGCCAGGTTTCAGAGATGGCTAAGATGTCAGGTTGGTTGTGGTTAATCCATGCTTGTAGTTGGTGTACTTTGTTGCTAAGGCTCTGGGCATTGATAGTGAAGAACTTAAGAGTGTTAAGAGAGAAAGCACAAGAAGAAGGGGAAGAGGGGAGAGGGTTATTTGTAGTAGGAGAAGTAGGGGGTGGGGGGAAGGAGTTGTTTGTAATAAGGCAGGGGCCGGGGTTAGGATGGATATCTCCAGATAAGGCTAGGACATTACTGGATATAACTTTTAGCCTTTTAGGTTTGTATAGTAGGAAGTTGTTTGGGGCTAGCAGTAGTTTAAGAGTGAAAGTTTTTGTTGAGGTGGAGAAGAGTTTGGGATGGAATAGGTGCAGTAGATTAGGAGGAATGAGAGATGGGGATATGGAATGGAAGTGAGTGAATAGAAGAGGTTGCAGTTTAGTGCAAGGGGTAATTTGAATAGAAGGAAGGCATGGGGGAGCTTTGGAAGAGTAAGAGGTAGCATGGTAAAGAGGAATTAGCAGTATGAGAAGGGAGCAAGGGATCTGGAAAGTGTAGAGGATTTGGGAGGGCATGTTTAGAATGGGGAGAAAAGAAGGGAGAAATGTAGTGGAAGAGAAAAGGCTGTTTGAGGAGGAGTGGTAAAGAAGTAGAAGGGGTTATATTAAATTGCAGAGAGGAGAGGAGGAGATTGTGTGTAGAGAGGGTGTAGGATGGTGGAGTGGGAGGAGTAAGAGTGGGAGGGGTGATAAGAAGAGGACTATGATTAGTTAATTGATTTGGGTGGGAGGGGTAATAAGGAGAGGATAGAGATTGGTTAATTGATATGGGTGAGAGGAGAATGTGAAGAATAAATGTAGAGGTGCAGGGGGCGGGTGAGATTTGGGGGAAGGGTAGGGGAGCGGAGTGAGCCCGCAGGGCGAACGGAGCGGGTAGAGCCAAAGGAAGGAGAATGTGAGGAAAACAATCAGTAGAGTGTGAGAACCAGAAGGTAAGTTTGGGGAGATGTGCAGGAGGATTGAAAGACTTACAGAGAAGTAGAGTAGTGGGTAGATATCTGGATGGAAGACAGTAGAAGAAGGTAAGAGGCTTTATGAAGGATAGAGAAGGGGAGTTTGTGGAGTAAAATGAGGATAGGTAGTCCTGGGACAGTAGTGGGGGAGTGAACAGAGGAAGAGATGTCAAGGACTGTGTAGGGGAGATAAGGTAAGAGTGGGTGAAGTTAGTAGAGACAATAAGCAGGTAAAGGAGTGCCACCTAGTGGCCAGTCAGTTTGAAGTAGCAAGATCCCCTGAGGGAGATATCAGGTTAGGGAAAGGAGTGGGCTATTGTAGACCGGGATAGGGGTGTAGATATAAAGGGGGGAATAGGGTTATTAAGTGACAAAGAAAGGGGAGCTTTGGCTGCTGGCTAACCTGGCAGGGAAGCACTCAGCGACCTAGAAGGACTTATGTACTATCTTTAATTGTTACAAAATGTTAAAGCTGTACGCATACTTTCACTAAAATTCCTTGCTGGGAAAGACACTCAGGGAGCAGATGGGAGTTCAGTTATTTTGATTTAATTTTCCTTTTCTGAGGGTTCTATCAAGCACGTCCTGTGGGGTACATTCAGGAGGTTAGAGCAGGATAGGCAGGAGCCCAAGCTGGAACATGCAAGGAGAGAGAAAATGTAATAAGCAGGCAGTGCAGGAGTCAAGAGTTCAAAAGCAGACCGTTTTTAAGCATAAACAGTTGAGTTTGCAAATAAGTAGATATAGTAGCTAAGATGAAATAATGAGTTACACTCTTTCAAGTACCTTAATGACACAGACAAAACACAGGTAAATCTATGACTAAACAGTTCCTATTGCACAGAGTTAATTTAAATGAGCAGACAATTCAATAGCGGACTACATTTAAGCAACTAACTAAACACAGATAGGTAAAATTGTGATTATACAGTTCCTAGTGTGCAGAGTTAGTTAAATGAGCAGACAATATTAATTAACAGACTAAATTTAAGCAACTGGTCCAAGTTGCATTGAAAGAGCCTTGGCTACTGATTATGTTAACATTTAAACAGTAAGAGTAGGTGCTCCACATGTGCAATGTTATAATGGTTGAGCTTTTATAGCAAACACAGCACACATTCAGAAGCGACTGAGGCAAACAACCAAGTTAAAATCCTAGTTATAACAAGATACGTTAGTATTCAGGCACAAGTTGCAGAATATTACACAACTAGCACAGATTCGGTTGAAATGGCTAAGACAAGCCCCAAACAGCTGATTTGAGAATCTTCATGCAAAGCGCTGTATCAGTTGAGTGAATTGCATACCATTAGGATTCTGACTGAAAAAAATACAGTTTAAAAACAACTAGCACAGATTTGGTTAGGCTATGAGACAAGCCCCCAACAGCTTTTACAAAAACCACGTGCTAAACCCTAGAATATGTTGAGCGTTTACAAGTACATTAGGAGTCAGTCAAAAAAAAAAAAAAAAAGTTACTGATTACAAAACAACTAGCACTGATTCAGTAAATAAGTGAACAAGCCAAATTATAACAGTTAAGTAACAGTTAATAACTTAAGCAGCACAGATTCAGTTGAACGCATTAATAAACAGTTCCTATCGGCTGAATGCAAGTTCTGCATGCAAAGCGCTATATTAATTGAATGTTTGCAGCAGGAAAGCATATGCTTACTATATACCTAATAGGACGTCCAGTAAAGAAATGGTAAACGTGAAGCATAATCCAAAAGCTTCCGTTAAGCAGAAGAGTACTTCAGAAAACTTACATTAGGTGTGGGCGCTGGAGCCAGGGATGCACAGCAGCCAGGGGCAGGACTGGAGAATAAAGATGGCGTCTCCTTGGATGTGGTAACTATATGGGTTAGGAGAGGAAGTTGGGCAGAATGGGAGGAGTGAGTGGGCAGGGGGGGAAGGAGAGTGCACGGTGAATGCAGGTACAGACCGGAAGTCGCAAAAAGAAACCGTGACAGGTGAGGCAGTTCCAGAAGGAAAGGGCAGGGGAGTATAGAGGATTAGCGAAATGGGGAGATTAGAGTTGAAGTGACAGGGACAGATCAGGAACAATCTGTATGAAAGGAGGTTAAGAAATATTAAGTAAAGAATAGGAAGATAAGAATAGCGAGACAAGAGCCAAAGGAAGGAGAATGTGAGGAAATCAGTAGAGTGTGAGAACCTGAAGGTAAGTTTGGGGAGATGTGCAGGAGGATTGAAAGACTTACAGAGAAGTAGAGTAGTGGGTAGATATCTGGATGGAAGACAGTAGAAGAAGGTAAGAGGCTTTATGAAGGATAGAGAAGGGGAGTTTGTGGAGTAAAATGAGGATTAGTCCTGGGAGAGTAGTGGGGGAGTGAGCAGAGGAAGAGATGTCAAGGACTGTGTAGGGGAGATAAAGTAAGAGTGGGTGAAGTTAGTAGAGACAATAAGCAAGTAAAGGAGTGCCACCTAGTGGCCAGTCAGTTTGAAGTAGCAAGATCCCCTGAGGGAGATATCAGGTTAAGGGAAGGAGTGGGCTATCGTAGACTGGGATAGGGGTGTAGATATAAAGGGGGGAATAGGGTGTAGATATAAAGGGGGGAATAGGGTTATTAAGTGACAAAGAAAGGGGAGCTTAAGCTGCTGGCTAACCTGGCAGGGAAGCGCTCAGCGACCTAGAAGAACTTATGTACTATCTTTAATTGTTACAAAATGTTAAAGCCGTACACATACTTTCACTAAAATTCCTTGCTGGGAAAGATACTCAGGGAGCAGATGGGAGTTCAGTTATTTTGATTTAATTTTTCTTTTCTGAGGGTTCTATCAAGCACGTCCAGTGGGGTATGTTCAGGAGGTTAGAGAAGTATAGGCAGGAGCCCATGTTTCACTAAAATTCCTTGCTGGGAAAGACACTCAGGGAGCAGATGGGAGTTCAGTTATTTTGATTTAATTTTCCTTTTCTGAGGGTTCTATCAAGCACGTCCGGTGGGGTACATTCAGGAGGTTAGAGCAGAATAGGCAGGAGCCCAAGATTAGGTGCGGGCGCTGGAGCCAGAGATGCAAAGCAGCCAGGGGCAGGACTACTGCATCAGAAATACACGGTAACCAAATTGGTATGACTAAGGAAATGATTTTCTGAGCTATGATACATAATCAGAATTGCCTAGACATAGTAAGGTCTTGCTGAATCTAATTATGGTTGCTGCCAAAAAAGCAATTACTAAAAAATGGAAGTCAAAGTCTAAACCAACTGTAGTAGAAGTAATGGATACAGTAACAGAGTTAAGATGACTGGACATGAGATCTTTAGAAAAGGATAGGAGCAAATTACATAGAAAATCTGAGAATTGTGGGAACAGTGCATGCAAATGAGGAATGAAGTTTAAAAGAAGGCAGGATTTGAATGAGCTATGTAATGTTTGACTGAGAGTGACTGGATAGATTATATGTGATGTATAATGTTTGTATCTAAAATTATGTCAATATGGTTTGTTTTCATTTATATAAATGTATGATTGCCTATGTCGTAAGTGATAATTTAATAAAGATGTTTCTTGTTTAATTAAAAAAAAATAGTATCCTTTGGGAAGTCATCCACCCTTGGAAACTATCATATTGTCAACACACTCATAGGAATTGACCTAGTAGTCATGGACTTGAGGACACACATAGTCAAGTAATCTAGCCTTTGACCTTCATGTTTCTACAGTAGTGATCAAATCATTCTATGTCGTCCAACTTATAAACAAAGGTATGGCATCTAGGCCCAAGGAAGTCATTGTGACACTGTATTTGGCATTCATCAGACCTATCCTTGAGTACTATGCCCCCTTTGGAATGGACCTTACCAGACATATCCAACAAGTGGAATGTTTACAGAGGTTCCTCACTAAAAGAATACAGGGCATAAGTAAAATGCCCTATGCAGACCGCCTCAAGGCCCTATCCCTGTATTCTGTCTCCTACAGTCTGTTGAGGGGAGATCTATGCCTGGTATACAGGGCGTTGTCACATCCCACTTTGATGGACCTCCTTCATATCTGCAAAACAAAAAAAAAACACCAGAATTACCAGTTCTAAAGACTTAAACCTTGCCTGTGATATAAATAGGACCTGCTGGAGAGACAGGTATGTATCCCAGAGACTACCCCCTCTCTGGAACAGGCTCCAAAGCAGAGTTTCTCCCTAACTCAATTGAAGTGTAGCTTGGACAGTTGGATGGGGAAAGGAAATTCATTTCTGGTTTGGCACCTATGTCTCTAATAGACTCAGGCAACCTGTAAATGGTTCATCTCCCAGGCCCCTGCTTACCTTATCAAGCATACGAGAAATTGTCAGAGATTTGGGATGCACAGCCAGGCTTAAAAAGGCCCTTGTGTTCGTTAGCCTAGTAAACACCTATAAATCTATGTAGTACAAATGTATACATTTATATATATATATATATATATATATATACACACACACACACACACACACACACACACACACACACACACACACACACACACACACACACACACACACACATCTACACACATCCATACATTTGAGGTATACATTTATACACATAAATTGTAAGTTAATGCTTTGTAATTGTAATTTGAAATGTATATTCAGAAATGTGACAAGTGTGGTTAGCATATAGCATATAGTCTTTATTGCACTTTTGTTTAAGTGGTTAGTGGTCAGTCCTTATCTCTAAAGCACATGGCTTCCTGCTTTAAATGGATTTGCTGTGCTTTTTTTGAAGTATGTTAAAGTTTACAATGAACTACCTTCAATAGGAATCTGTTTCCTTATAGTGGGACCCATTTACAGTGCACTTTTTCTCTCACTGCAGTTCTGAGGCATAGGCATGTGAGGGTGGGTGTGTTATCCTTCCAATTTCATTTGTCAGCTTTGTAACTCTGAGAAAGTCACTTAACCAGACAGACAATGCTCCTTAACTCCACCTGAAAATAGGCAATTTGTATCCAGGTAAAAAAATAAGTAAATTAAAATAAAAAAATAAAAAAACAAGATAAATGAATTTGCTGATTTTGCCTTTAAGTCATTCTAAAGGTCACTGATTCTTGAAATTGCCTTTTCAATATAGTTTGTTTCAGTTGTTTTGTTACAGCATCACAGTCACAAGCATTCTTTCTTTGTGTTATTACATCAAGAGATTAGCAGTGCTCGGTACAGATACAAGCGTCCAGATAGTAAATTTTGTCTATAAAACTTCACTTAAAAGTGAAACTTGTAAATTAATGTGGCTAAAACAAAGCAATTGTATGGAGACATGCTTGAGCAGCTAATTTGTACATTAAACAGCACTACTGTCAAATCTTAGCACAATCTAAGTGCCAAACTCCAGAGACCACCCTAAATGACTTCTGTATAATCCAGTCCATGTACAGTAGCCCACCCAAATACAGGTCCAGACAGCCTGGAAATGCAGTTTCCAAATATCTCCATAACCAGCTTGGTAGATTTTGGCATCCTGAAACAATGTAGCAAGTGTCTCGAGTTTACAGATAGCTATTTAATCCTTAAAGAAACAAACACAGTTTGCAAGAAATGCACATACACAGTTTCATTGAAGGCAAGAATCTTGCATCCAAACAAGGTTATGAAGCACACACACCACATCCATCATATATAGTGCCCACCACACACATACACCAACTTATACTGAAGCACTAAAAAGCAGTCTTCCCAAAACACAAACACCTATTTAGTCTATAAACAGCAACATCTATCCTCAACAATCTCTAAAGCACTCACCAAAAGCAACCCCAAACACCAAACATACTCCTACATCCAATGGAGCCCAAGAGAAAAGACCATAAGGCAAGACAACACGTTACCAGGGACTGTTGTCATAGGACATTCCTCACCAACCAGACCAAACAAGGAGAAGATAATGTATCTGGAGATCCTCCAAGTTACGATTTGGGTTCGACATTTTGCCAACTTGAAAACTACAAGTCAACCATATGCCGGTCGACCGATACAGTTTCAACGTTTTCAGTGTAAACTGTCTCAGACAAGTATGTACCTTGCATTGAGTAGCATTCTACCTTTATCATGGATGATGCCACAATACAAACAAAATATGATTTGACTTCAATAATTGGCCTAGTTTCTAGTGCCTTTCCAGGGGGATTTAATATTTGTCAGCAGGGAACCTTTTTGGCTAGGCTTATATAGGCCCCAAGGCCGATAGCCTAGTACCTACCTATGAACCTATGAACTTATGAAGGACATGGTTAACTAACCACATTGCTTTGCAAAGGATGGTCTGCCTCTGTCTCCACTAGGTTTCTGAATATTGGATAAAACTTTATCCATCTCTTAGAGTCTTTTTTAGGCAATGCCAAAATGACAAAACTACTAACATAGCTAATAAAACCAAAAGAAACCTGTAATTTATTAACATGCAAATCACCATAGACAAAGCCCCATACAATATCCTAGCATGCAATAGATCACACTGTTTGTCCCTAGAATCCTATAACTCATAGCTAGACCTGCAGGAGGCACTCACCATTAAACCAAATGCCCAGTTCATGGGAGACTTTAACTACCTGTTTATAGTGTGGGAAAAATACACCGCTCATAGTCGTAGGCACAAATATCCTTGACCAGATAGTGAGCACACCCACCAGAGTTTCAAACATACTGGAACTTGTACTCACCACAATGGAAGAATGCTACCCACCCCATGTCACTTCCTCACTAGTGAGTTTAGACCACAAAACTGTCTCCTTAGAAATAAAAATCAACTCTATAATCCCAGTTAGGAACTATTCCAAAGAAAATTAATCCTATTAAGTGATAGTTTTTGAAAATCCAATGCCCCTCTAAATCCCAAATTCACAGCACCCTGTGTGGAACCCTGTCCAGCTATGTACATGGCTCTATAGAGGCTGCTGCACCTGTTAGAAGGACGCCCAAAACAAACTTTAAAAACAAACCACACTAGTGGAATGCCAATCTTAATAGGTCATATAACAAAAGGAAAAAAGTCATGATATGAGCTCTCTAATTAAACAGGAAACTAAGAAGACTAATTAAGTTGCCGTCAGCCCAGACACCAGGTTAAGAATTAAATCCAAGTTTATTAAAACCAAAAACAAGGTTAAAATTCCAAAGCAAGGTTAAAGTTCCAAAATAAGTTGAGCGCTTTTATCCTAGTCTGGATTTGCTCAGAACATAAATTACAGTGGACTATATATATGGAGTATTGGTATCAACTGTGATTTATGTTCTGAGGAAGTCCAGAGTAGGAAGAAAGCACTCAACTTATTTTGGAACTTTAACCTTGCTTTGGAATTTTAACCTTGTTTTTTGGTTTTAATAAATTTGGATATGATTTTTAACCTGGTGTCTGGGCTGACGTGGACTTTGCATTTTTGGTTCTGGAGGGTTTTTCTTCTATGTTTTGGCACACTTTTTCTTTGGTTGGAGGACTAATTAAGTCCAACAAAGCCAATTACAAGGTCAAGATAGCCTCACGGGCTAGGCAACCACAAGGCCTTTCTACAGCTATATCTGAAACCTCAAAGTTGGCACACATTATTGTGCTGAACTGGTGGTCGTTGGTGGTCACTGGTGCCACTTACACTGAGTAGACATAGTGAATTTGCTGGCTGACAAATTCAGCTTAGATTCCACCCCCCCACTCTCCCCTTCTATCACCCATAAAATAACTACTAGCATAACCCTTAAGCATTAACAGGGAGCAGATCCTTGCAGTACTTGCTAAGTCCAAAAATACAGCCTCAATGGGCCCTGACAGTATCCTGGGCTATCTTCTAAATAAAAACATTGAAAGCTTGAAATATGCCCTACCAGAATTACTCAAGTCACTTTTCAACTATAGCCTCAAAACAGGCTTTGTACCACATGAATGGAGGACCACAGTAGTTATTCCACTTCACAAGGATGGACCTTCAACTGAACCTGCAAACTACAGACCTATTAGTCTGATTAGTCTCATATGCAGAAATGTGAAATGAATTATCTTGGAAATGATAAACAATTCATATGAAACCTTCAGGCACTGGACCCAACCCAGTTTGACTTTGTCAAGGAAAGGTCCTGCTTAATAAACCTGGCGAACTTCTTTGAGAAGGTCACCAAGGCAATGGATGAGAAGAAAATGGTACATACCCCCTACCTGGACCAGACTAAGGCATTTGGTACAATACCCCACTCTGGTGCAGTTGAAAAACTTACTGAACTGTGCATAAACCCCTACAAACTTGCTGGATTGCCGGCTGAGTCACAAACTGGACCCAGGAAGTCAGGACTGGTGATACCATCTCCACTAAGAGACTTGTCACCAGTGGAGTATCTGAGGGCTCTGTGCTGGGACTGCTCCTGCTTCTTAGAGGCAAAGGCTAATGTCAAGGGTCTTTGGCTGACCAATTTCACAGATGAATGCAAATTGGCAGCAATCATAGATTCTTCTATTTCACAAACATCTTACAAGATTATCTAACACAGACAAATGACTGATGCCAAAGTCATGGATTAAAACTCAATGTCAAGAAATGCAGTCTAGTGCCTTTTAGAAAAACTGCCACCCAGGCTAATTACTTCATTGATAAGACACCCTAAAAGATGACCAGGTAGTCAGGGATTTGAGAACATATGTAGACAGTAATCTGGCCTTTGACCAACATGTGGCCAAGGTAATAAGAAAATCATTCTATTGTGGCCAAGGTAATAAGAAAATCATTCTATGTCACCCAACTTATATGTATGGGCATAGCATCCAGGTCCAAGGAAGTCATAGTCCACTTTATTTGACCCTGATCGGACCCATTATTGAGTATAATGCCCCCTTCAGCATGCACCTGACCAAATATATGCAACAGTTGGAATGTCTACAAAGGTATTTTACCAGGAGAATGAAGGGTATAACCACATTGTCCTATATGGATCACCTTAAAGCTATCTTTATACTCTGCCTCCTGCAGGTTACCAAGATGCAATCTATGCCTGACATATAAGGTATCCTCAGATACAGCTATGATGAACCTTTTGCATATCCACAAAATGAACAGCATTAGAACTACTAGATCCAAAGGTTTAAATTTTGTTTCTGACATAAATAAGACATGTTGGTGAGACAGATATGTGTCTCAGATGAACCCCTTGCACTAGAACAGGCTCCCCATCCATGTGAAGCAGACTCCCCTCCTTAACCTCTATGTAAGCATAACCTTGACCATTGGATGAGAAATCGGGAATTCACCAAGGGTCTGACAGAGGCACATGGCAATGCCCAAACTAACATACCCCTCCCTGCCACATAACCTCTAGAAACTTCCTAACATACCCACTCCTAATAAATGCCCATGATACATAAGGACACGGGTTGGATTGCACATCTAGGCTTATAAAGGCCCTGGTTATGAACCTATAAACCTATGAATAATAGGTCAGAGCATAGATCAAAAAAGCTACTTAGAAATTTCAACATGGTTCAAAAAAAAATTACATTAAACATCAGATAAAGTTTCTGTATGTTTAAGGGTAATTGAAAGAGCAGTTGCATAACATCTGTAATACAGAATCAAGGATGGAAAGGTATATGAAGTAGAAGAAGCCTTAAGGAAGTAGAGAAATAACTATAATAGCATTCAGCAAAATACTGCTGTACCAGAAAATTCTTCCTGTCCCCTTTCCCATACACATGAGCTCCACATTGCTTTAAATAACCCTTTTTTGACTGACACAATTTCAAAATAACAAGCCTTCTTATACAGTCTTTGTGCTATTATCATTCAAACTCACCAAGCATTATCATATTCCTTCGCCTTTTTAACAGTTTCCATCTCTTTACTGCATCTTTTTGTTTAACTTTTGCCCAATGGAACACGACTGTTAGCCCTCATATTCACTATCTCCAGTAATTCTAGTATTTTATTTTTCACATTTTTCTACATCACTTTGTAATACAGCATATTTATGTGTAACATCCAGTTTCCTCAAACAATATGTTAGTTCCCTCATCTCTGCTTTCCTTTACTTCTCTTCCAGAATTCTTTTAATTTCTTATCAGTTTTATCGTGTATTCCCAAAACATTCTGAAAAAAAATCATTATATATTTTATTTTTATCATTTTGTTTTTCAAACAACACATTTCCCTTTTTTATTGTTTGCTAAGTTATTCCAACAGCCAAACAAGCCATAAATGGTCATTTCTCCCACATTATTCACATTTCAAAACGTATGCTTTTTATCCTCTCTCCACATTGACTACAATCATTTTTTAATTCATTAACTCTGGGTTTATCTTATCCACAAAGAAGGTGTTTAGTTGGTTCCAGTAATGCATAACCTCATTTGGTAAATGACCCAGTTTTTGCCCATTGACTTTCAGTGATACCTTACCTTCCTAATCCCCATTCATTCCTTCTTTCATCTGTTGTTTTCTGTACCTCAAGTACCACATTAGAGGTTTTATTCATATGCTGTACAATGTCTTGTTTTGAAACCTCTTTAGTCAAAAACTGCATGAAACCTTTTTTTTCTTATTTACAAACTAAAGTCACAGTTATTAAATTCTTTTCAAAGCTTCATTTTCCATTCTTATACCAAATTAATTAACTGTTCAGCCATATCAAAAGTCTGAGATGTTACATCCAGAAGTATGTCATTGAAAAATATATTGTACATAATTACTAAGTATTCATAAGCAATCCAAAATCCTTTATTAAGTAGTGAGTTATTTGAGACTTTGGGGATACCACATAGATTACTTGATTTTTCCTTATATAAATAAGTGATCTAATGTCCTGCAGAACAAATCTCAAAGGCTTTATTAAGTACCAGTTAATTCCTTTGTTAATCTTTTCTCTTTTATGTATCATTGTCCTTTTATTTTGTAAACTATCCTTATTTTTTTCATATTCTACCACTCATAACAACAACAACAGCAGATGATTGAATGGTTCCAGCTTCAAGGTAAAGCAGCAGGGTGACCTCAAGAAATTCTGTAGCGCTTGGCTTGTTCTCAAGTCCCAGGAAAATCAGGTGCAAGCTGCTTGTATTTCCTTAGTATCTAACTCACTTTACAAGTGATATCTTTTTTTAACAGCTTTATTTTGGGGGAGTGAATTATATTCTTTCGTTCTCCCTCATTTATAATTTTTATCCAAACCATGTTTTTATGTCACCTGTAAAGTCCTGATTATGGTCCAGGTGACTAGAGTTTGATTAGCTGCTTGAGCATCTTTTGGAACTGGAGTGGGAAGGTTAGGCCTGGATGGCCTGGAGGGAACAGGGGGCAGACGAGAATCACCTATTGTCAAAATCCCCTGTAAGACAGACAGCAGTGCAAAGGTGAGGGCATGGGGTATGCATATGATGCATCAAGCTGCACATTGGATAGTCCAGTGCATGGGTGCATGCTCTCACATAGAGAAAATGTAATGGTTCCTGAAGTGATGCAGGTCACATGTCCATATCTCTCAACCTGGAAACATTAAAAATCTGTGCAAAGGCCCATGAAAAATAGGTACAAATCTATACGCTAATTAACATAAAATTTGCATACATAATTATGCAACCTCGCCCACTCCAATGGAAGTGTGGGATACCAACTTTCAAGCACAACCTGAAGAGCAGACAACCAAAATATGACCCCAGACCCTGTAGTAAATGGTAACCATTTCTTTTAAATGTGCAGCAATGATGTTCACTGGGAAGGGAGAAGATGATAAACCTTAGGATTTTGTTTTTGGTGACTTGCAGTATGTAGGTTTTGTGGTAAAAGCAAGGCATTTAATGGAAGGCAATATTCTAATCTTAGAAAAAGAATATTATAGTTTGCTAGGACCTCCAAAAGTCATTCTCTATGGCCTACTGATTAGTGATGTAGCTAGAGTTTGTGCCACCTGGGGCTGTCTTTGAGTTTGCTGCCTTTCCCCCCTCATAAAATCATGATCGAATGGGGCCCCCCATACACAGCCCCCCCTGCAGTCATTCCACTGTCCCATTACTTGGCTTTTTTACCCCATTTACCATAAACACTGTAATGTGCATACTGCATTACTTCTACAATGATTATTTGGATTTCATTTAAAACTTTTATTTTTACATTTTATAGCACAAACACTAATAGACATATGCTAAACGAAGCAATACAGTCTCACAATGAAAATAGACAGCATTAAAACTTCTCTGTTCTTGAAACTCACAGTCATTGAAACAGCATTGAAACCCACATTCAAAGAAAATGCATCTAGCCATTGACGGATAAAGATTACCTTTGGGCTTTTTTCAAATCATAAGTCCCTTGCACACAAAACATACATGTGTTCTTTGATTCACCTTCCTGATTGTATTAAATTATATTCCTTGTATAATACAGCACACTTGTTAGAGCATGTTTTAAATTTATTGTTTTGAACATTTTTCCAGTAAGCAATGAAACAAAATGCATGAACCAATAATAACAAAATTATCCAATTCAGAACATTTCCATCATAGAACTCTACTCAAACTTCTATCATTACAATCCACCAGTATCAATAACTATGAACAATCTCTGCAGAGGTAAAAGTCATCTAAATAATTCCGCATTGAAGAGATTTGTAACTAGTGAAACAGTTGCTGCTAGCAAACAACTTTATATTTCATTGCTTCATCTACAAATAAAGTACAACATTGCTGAAAACCACAGAACATCACAAAAGAAAATATTTTGCAGGGGATGTAAGCCACTGTCTGTATTCCCTACATTGTGGGAGACAACTGCAACTTCCCAACGTAAGATATACTAACTCCATGGTCACATACAACAGTCAGGGAAAGTACAAAGTAAAGGTTTGATGAAAGCAGCTTTCAGTGAAATTTCTTCATAGTATTGTTTATCAAATTACCATTGATTCCTAGTTTGCCCTGAGCACTGATTTCAAAGCCATGGGCACACTTATCCTTCCTTGCTAAGTCCATCAGGAACCCATATTGTAATCAAATGTCGGTTGCCTGAGCTGTAGCCAGGGCTTTATCGCTTTATGCCACCAGAATTGGTCAACTGTTTGCACTGTTTAACATATGCAGAAGATTTTGTTTTCACTCTGTAGTAATGTAACAGACCTTGAATATATTTAGCAGTGCTTTACAGTAAAGTAACACGCTTTAAATGTATTTAGCAATAGAGTCTAAGAACTGTCATGCTTCTAGAAATATTATCATGTCTGTTTGCGGTATGCTTTTTGTGACACCCGTGCCCTGGCCCAGCAATCAAGGAGCCTCAATTCTCACCACTAACACCAGAGAGGGCATCTCATATAGGAGGAAAGAATAACAAATACACACAGCAAAGTGCAATTTCCCTTAAGAGCACACAGAGATCACAGTTAGTCTGGGGCTGGTTGCTCCCTTGCTCTCCAGGTCCACACTAAGACTCCCCACTGGCACAGCTATAGGGTCCAGATCTCAGCCTAGCTGGGCAAGCTAAAACCTCCAGCAACATCTCTGTCCAACCAGTGCTTCGTGTGCCTGCCCAAGTAGCTGACACACACACACACTTTGAGATAAGAGTTTACACAACCACATAGACACTTCTGGGAAAGGTTGGCACAGGTTCTCCAGCTGTGCCCCTTTTACCCAGACTATATGGTAGTAGTCACTTGCCACCTCCCAGCTAACTCAAAGGCCCTTAAAAGGGTGTCCAATTATTACTGTGTAATATTATTATCCAATTGGTAGATGTGACTAAACAGTCAAGGCTTATTAGAGTGACTTGGTACAGTAATCACTATAAATATGCAATGTACTGTAGAGCTTAAATTATCTCTACAAAAAAACAGACACAGTTAAAAGGTTTTAAAATATTTAATAATAAATAATTAAAACTAAAAGACAATACTTTCTACTACATAGTCAGTGCTAGTCAAAAGTTCAGAGATCACACAGAAATACTTAAAATAATTCAGTAGTACAGTTTTGACATAACAGAAAAAACACTTAGTCTAATCTTTCTAGTTCTAGTTATCCCTAAAAGAAAACACAAGTCTAAGATAAATTACATAAGACAACAGGCAGAGTGCTGATGATTTGGATAGTCAAGACAAAAATGCTTAATGCCTTCTGATTCTCTCTGTTTAAATTGTTATTGCAGTTCTTTTTTTATAAATATTTTTTTTATTTTCCAAATAATATAATGTTTAACAATACAATCATCAATAAACAAGTATTCTAAACCTTTATATACATTATGTACAACTGACCTGAACAACAGAGGGAAAATAAATTAATAAAATATATGAAATTAGTAACAAAAATTTATAATATTCAATTAATAAAGTATAAAGTTACACATTAGTTATTTAGGGTTCATTTTTAATGTCTCAATTTGCAGTTCTGATAAACATTACATCGTCTTTTTACACTTTCCTGGTATTCCCAGGCTCCACGTTAACTACATTTACATTTTTAACATCTCCCTTTTGTTATCCTGCAGCTGGTCAGGAGCAGAGCAATACATTTGCATGTTTAAATCTAGCAATTTAACTCTTGGTTAAAACGATAGAAAGAATTTCTTCATCTAGACTTTTCGGCACAACTGTCTAGTTCAAAGGGTCACCACATGCTTTACTTTGGTCAATAGAATGCACTGTTATCACATTTATTTCCAGTTCCACATGTAACAGTATTTTTTCATTTAAAACAACAAGCCTGTGTCTTACATTTATATTTACAAATGGCAGAATTATCTGCACAATTCTATCTGGCTAGTCTTACAGCCTTCACACCCCCCCCCCTCCTGAGAACTCAAGCTAGTTTTTCAAGTGACCCTTGATTGAGAAATGGCGCTTGAGAGGGTCAGGTCTATGAGTGTGCCTACCCCATTCCCTGTCTTGAAAGCCCATCTGCATTGGCATTGCTAATCCCACTGTGGTGCTGCACTAACATATCATATGCTTGCAACCCTTGGCTCCATCTTAGCAATTTGGCATTTTCCTGGCTGTCTCAGTTTACCCATGTTAGGGGGTTGTGATCTGTCATAACAGTGGATTTCCTTCCATACAGATAAGGCTGAAGTTTCTGCAATGCCCACACTATGGCTAGACATTCCTTTTTTACAGCTGCATAGCATTCCTCCCTGGGCTGGAGCCTGCGACTGAGATAAACCACTGGGTGCTCTTCCCTCTCTGCAGAAATCTAGCTAAGTACAGCCCCACCCCATGGTTTGATGCATCCACCTGCACAAAAAATTCTTTGCTGTAATCTGGACTAACACACGGGGTCCTCCCAAAGCTTCTTTAAGCTTCTGGAATGCCTGCTCACATGCTGGGGTCCACACTACCTTATCTGGCCTGTTCTTCCTTGTTAGACCTGTGAGGGGAGCAGCTATGGTACTATAACTGGGGACAAACTTTCTGCAGTACCCTGCTGTCCTTAAAAATGCCCTCACCTGCTTTTTATTAACAGGTGCAGGCCATGCCTGAATGGCTTCCACTTTGGCAGGTTCTGGCCTTATCTTACCACTCCCCACTCTATGCCCTAGGTAGGAGACCTCTGCCATACCCACCTGACATTTGCTCAGCTTAATGGTCAACCCTGCCTTCTGTAGTCTGCCCAGCAACTCCCTGACATGCTGAAGGTGCTCTGGCCAGGAATGGCTGTAGATGGCAATATCATCTAGGTAAGCAAGGGCAAACCCTCCTGCTCCTGCTCCTGCTAGGATACAATCTACCAGCCTCTGGAAAGTCACTGGGGCGTTCTTTATCCCAAAAGAAATCACAAAGGCTGACTTCTCTCTAGCACTGGGAGTCAAGCGCACTTGCCAGTAACCCTTGGTAAGATCAATGGTTGTAAGATACTTAGTCCACCCAGTTTCTCTAGCGCCTCATCTGTCTTAGGCATGGGGTAAGCATCTGACCTTGTGTGACTATTTAATGTCATGTAGTCCACACAGAACCTGGTGCTGCCATCCATCTTTGGCACCGGCACCACTGGGGAGGCCCAGGGACTGTTGGACTCATGAATCACCCCTAGTTCCAACATCTCCTGTACCTCCTCCCTCAGGGTCTGTCTGACTCTCTCAGGTAACCTATAAGGGGCCTGCCTAATAAGCCTTTGGGGTCCTGTATCCACCTGGTGCTGCACCAGTTTCCCAGTGAACATGTCTCCAAATTCCTGCAACACTGCTCGGATTTTCCGAATCTGGGTAGGGGATAGCTGCTGGAACATTGCTACCTCTTCCACTGAGGTGTCAGTCCAAGCCTCACTGAGGAGATCAGTCCCCAGATCTCCCTCAGACTCCTCCTGCAATCCACTGCAAATGCTCAGCACAAGGGCCTCCCTATCATGGTAAGGTTTCATCATGTTAATATGGCACAATTTGTGCCCCTGCCATCTGCTTATCAGTTCCACCATGTAGTTAACATCACTTACATTTCTTACCATCTTGTAGGGTCCCTCCCAAGCTACTTGCAGCTCGTTGTGTCTGACAGGAATGAGAACCATTACCTGCTGCCCCACAGCATACTCTCTAGCTCAAGCATTCCTGTCATACCACACCTTTTTCTGTTGTTGGGTTTCTGCCAGGTACTCCTAGGCCAAGCCCATGAGTTCCCTGAGCCTTGTCCTGAGGTTTAGGATGCATGCCACAACAGACTCCTTGTGTGACTCGCACTCACCTTCCCACTCATCTCAAATTAAATCTAAAGGTCCCCTCACCCTATGCCCATACAGAAACTCAAAGGGTGAAAAACCTGTGGATTCCTAGGGAACCTCTCTGTAAGCAAGCAACAGATGGGGCAAATATTTGTCCCACTCCCTCTTAAACTGATCTGCAAATGCCTGTAGCATGGACTTGATTGTTGAGTTTAACCTCTCAACAAGACCATTAGTCTGAGGATGGTAGGGGGTGGTCTTTATGTGCTTCACCCCACAGGGCTTCCACAGACAAGCCAGCAGGTCTGACATGAAATTAGCACCTCTGTCAGTCAGTATTTCTTTTGGGACACCTACCCTGCTGAAAATATCTAACAAAGCATTTGCCACCTTCTCTGCCTCAATGGAGGACAAAGCCACTGCCTCAGGGTATTTTGTAGCATAATCCAGTAACACTAGGATATACTTTTTCCCTGTGGAACTTGGGGTACTCAGAGGACCCACAATGTCCATAGCAACCCTCTGAAATAGCTTCTCAATCACAGGCAAAGGCATCAAAGGAGCTCTCACCTTGTCTCCTGCATTGCCTACCTTTTGGCACTGCTCACAGGTCCCGCAGTACCCTGTTACATCTCCGGAAATTCCAGGCCAATAGAAGTTCTGCATAATATGCCTCTTTGTACATTTTATGCCCATATGACCTGCAAAGGGAATATCATGGGCTATGGCTAGAAGTGCTAGATAGAAGGGTCTAGGCACTACCAACTGCTGTACTCCCTCACCTTCTAGCCCTCCCTCAGGGGTCCACTCTCTGTATAGTAACCCTTTGTCCCAGTATACAGATTCCCCCTTTCCTTGAGAATCAGGTGCCTCCCTAGCTACCTGCCTCAGGCCTTGCAATGTAGGGTCTGAGAGCTGAGCCTGTCTCAACTCTCTCCTTGTAACCCTTCCCAGCTCCCCTTCCACAGGAAGTCTGGCATCCCCTGACAGCGGTGCCTCACTGTCAGCCTGGGTACTCCTACTCACCTCTACCTTTGCAGTCACTCTGTCCAGGGAAGCATTAGTACCCACAAGCAGCTGTGGCTCACCTTCAGTCTCACTGCTACAGAGTAGCTCCCTCCCTGAAGTAACCACCTCAGCAGTCCTGGCTGCATGTATGCAGTCTGTCTGAGTCTCCCCCAGGCTACCAGACCCACATGCTTGTCTCCTAGCCTCACTGCGTGTAACTGCATAAGCACATGGTACTGCCTCATCCAAATCATTCCCTCTCAGGACATCTGCAGGATGGTAGTTTAGTACCCCTGTTGTCTCAAGACAACCTACTATTGGCATTTTGTCTTTTCCACTTACTGGCTCCCTAACCTTTTGCTCCCCACCTTGCCTCCATGGACACCTGTATGCTACATGGCCCTACTGGTTGCATTCAAAACATTTAACCATAGCTCCTGGACATGTACCTGGACTAGCGGCTTTCCCTGCTACTTGCAGATTCTGTTGTGGTAGTCTGTGCTGCCCACCATGGGTTCCTTTAGACCCATAAGCAACACTGGAGTTCCCTTCCCTGTGCAGGGCTGCCCTGTTTGCCAGGTATAGGTCTCCCTTCTTCCCCAACTCCTCTGAAGTAGCACATTGTCTATCAGCTAACCAGATCCTCATGTCCTCAGGCAAAGTGCTAAGGACTTGTTCCCTTACCAAAAGGTCTGCCAGCCCTTCAAAAGTGGTGACCTGACATCCACTCACCCACCTATGGAAATAAGTGCTCAGTTCAGCAACATATTCACACACACTTTCATTTGCCTTGCGTCTATGTTCATGAAACATTTTCCTATACGTTTCAGGTGTTACCAGTTCTAAAAGACATTTCTTAACAGCAGTATAATCAAAACATGCAACGTCAGACATTTTAGACAGTACAGTTACAGCTTTACCATGGAGTAAGGAGGTCAGGAACTGTACCCAGAGCCTTTGGTCAACACTATACTGTTTGCGTACCCTCTCAAACATATGAATGAAACTATCAAAATGATCCCCCTCTTTAAAATGTGGAAGAAATTTACTGACCTGTTGTGCTTCTGGGGTGCAGTTACTCCCTTCCCCATTACCTCCATGACTCTGGCAAAGAGTTAGCATCTCCTTCTCATGTTGCCTCTACCTCTCTTGTTCCTCAGTTTGTAGACGTAACAGTTTCTCATTCTCCTCAGCCTACAAACATCGCTGTCTCTCATTTGCTTCTAATTCCACATGCCTGGCCTCCAATTCAAGTATCTTTAGCTCAAGCTGGATTTTTAAGTCCACTGCAGAAAGGTTGAGCTGTCCATTCTCTGAGGGAATTATATCTCCACTGGCAGTCTGATTGCCCTCCCGGTTGCTGTTTTCTGATGCAGCTGTAACCAAGGCTGCAATCAGGTTTGCCTTAGTAAGGTTTCCATGCACCAGTCCCCTAGCCTGGCACGTCTCCACCAGCTGGCTCCTTGTCAGCTTTCCATACTCCTCTGCTGACATGCTGTCTGCTCACCCTGACTAACTAAGCTAACAAAAGAAATACAACAACTGTGATCTGAACTCTGAGTATTCACTGTGTGGTTGTTTTAGAGTACAAAACACCTTCAAAGCTCACTGTACACAAGCTACAGGATTCACTCTACCCACACCACTACAAGCCAATTAGTATTTTCCAACCTATTAATATGTGATGTGGATATCCCACCATGCCAAACAATTAATATGTGAGGATATCCCAACCACTGCCACCAATTAATATGTGATGCCCGTGCCCTGGTCCAGCAATCAGGGAGCCTCAATCCTCATGACTAACACCACAGAGGGTGTCTCATATATGAGGAAAGGATGGCAAATACACACAGCAAAGTGCAATTTCCCTTAAGAGCACACAGAGATAACAGTCAGTCCTGGGCTGGTCACTCCCTTGCTCTTCAGGTCCCCAATAAGACTCCCCACTGGCACAGCTATAGGGTCTAGATCTAAGTCTAGCTGGGCAAGCTAAAATCTCCAGCCCCCTCTCTGTCCAACCAGTATTTCGGGGCCCTGCCCAAGTAGCTGACACACACACACTTTGAGATGAGAGTTATATACAGCCACACAGACACTCCTGGGGAAGGCTGGCACATGTTCTCCAGCTGTGTCCCTTTTACCCAGACTATACGATAGCACCACTTGCCACCACCCAGCTAATATTATCAGCTATTCAAAGGCCCTTAAAAGGGTGTCCAATTATTACTGTGCAATATTATTATCCAATTGGTAGATGTGACTAAACAGTCAAGGCTTATTAGTGTGACTTGGTACAGTAATCACTATACATATGCAATGTACTCTAGAGCTTAAATTATCTCTACACAAAACCAGCCACAGTTAAAAGGTTTTAAAATATTTAATAATAAATAATTAAAACCACAAGACAATACTTTCTACTACACAGTCAGTGCTAGTCAAGAGTTCAGAGATCACACAGAAATACTTAAAATAATTCAGTAATACAGTTCTGACATAGCAGAAAAACACTTAGTCTAATCTTTCTAGTTCTAGCTATCCCTAAAAGAAAACACAAGTCTAAAATAAATTACATAAGACAACATGCAGAGTGCAGATGAGTTGGATAGTCAAGACAAAAATGTGTAATGCCTTCTGATTCTCTCTGTTTAAATTGCTATTGCAGTTCTGATAAAACATTACATCATCTTTTACACTTTCTTGGAGTTCCCAGGCTCCACATTAACTACATTTACATTTTTAACATCTCCCTTTTGTTATCCTGCAGCTGGCCAGGAACAGAGCAATAAAAACACATTTGCATGTTTAAATCTAGCAATTTACCTCTTGGTTAAAACGATAGAAAGAATTTCTTCATCTAGACTTTTCGGCACCACTGTCTACTTTAAAAGGTCACCACATGCTTTACTTTGGTCAGTAGAGTGCACTTTTGTCACATTTATTTCTAGTTCCACATGTAACAGTATTTTTTTCATTTAAGACAACAAGCCTGTGTCTTACATTGATATTTACAAATGACAGAATTATCTGCACAATTCTATCTGGCTAGGCTGGCAGCCTTCACACTTTTATAACTAGACTTTATGTGGAAAGTAAAAGTGTGGACCAGTGAAGGTCTGCAAAAAGTTAAAATTTTAATTACTTTGTTGCTTCTTAGTCACTGTTCTATTGGCTTATAATTACTTTGATGCTCCATAGTTACAATTGTACTAGCTTATAATTACTTTGTTGCTCCATAATTACTGTTGTACTGGCTTATAATTATTTTGTTGCTCCATAGTTACTGCTGTACTGGGTAGATGAATCATATACATACTTAGTACAGTAGTGTCTCATGAGAAAGTGTTGCTGTTTTTGACCCTTATCAGTATGACCATCTATTCCTCTTGGTCCCAAGCTGGTCCACTTTTTATATCATCCCATGGCACCCAGTAGAGGGTCACCTTTCTATAGAAAATATCTAATAGGTAGCCATGTCTTGCAGGTGAGTCTATGTCAAATATTCAAACTTCCAAACTGTCAAATACCATATGGTCGATATTTGGAAGTTTGAATATCTAATAAAAAAAAAAAAGAAGAAGAAGAAAAACATACACCCCTGCACCCCCCACACCCCTACTTAAATATACCAACTTCGAGACCGCACTTCAGTGCAGAAAAGGGAAATTCTCCCATTCTGCACTGTACAGCGCCGTTAAAAGTCAACCTTCGAACACTTGAAATGTCGAACATATGGTCTCGACCATATAACGTTCGACATTTTAAGCATTCAAAAATTTGACATAGACCCTTGCAGGTGGTTTAAGGCAAGCTGGGGTCATATGGGTGCTAAGGATTTTCTTGTATGTGCCTAGTGTTCCTGCCCCTACAAATCTGGTTTATGTGCACAGTACATTCTGTCCTGCTCTTTATACTCAGTACACATGCCCTCTTCTATGCCTACATTCATACTGCCTGTTACTGCTTTGTGCTGCCCTAGAACTTCTTAGCTTTGGGGGGGGGGTCTCTTCCATACCTCCCATCAGAAGTCAGTGTTAGTGTGAATGTCCCCTTCTCAGTCCTGCCTTAAGATGGATGAGATGGTGTTATAGCCACCAACTTCCCATTCTCTCAGCTAGCCCCTGTCAAACCTTGGCATATTAACTGAATTCAGGTTATTGGTACCAAAGCTACTACCTTCCAGAGGTAACTTTTATTAATGTCAGGCATGATACTTGAACCTAAGTCACTGGTGCCACAATCTCTGAACTCCACCTTCCCAGACAGCTCCTGTCAACCTTGGTCCTGCTATATAAAAGCAGGTAGTTGGTGTCACAGTTAGGGTTCCACTGTCTGCGACACTGAGATGTCTGAAGAAAGATGCACGTCTTCTTGTTGAGCTTCAGCTGGTACCCCCACATGTTTCATAGCTGAAAGGATGAACACTTAACTAGGGGAGTGCGTGGTCAGTTAGGATAACAGTAGACACTGTGTGCTGCTGTGTTAAGAAACTGTGCAACAGAAGAGTGTGTGGCATTTCTGAAATGCTTATGCCACATGGTGTGTAGTGGTTTCCATGATTTGACTAATCATGATGTTTACAAAGCTCTTATGTCAGCATTGGGCAGAGTATTTCCCATACCATTATTGGGTAGTCATAAATATTTTAAGTAGTTGTATGTTCAGGGAATATTACATTTCAAATGTTTAGCATGTAGGTATACAGGGGTATTTCTAAATTCATAAAACAAGGCAGTAAGTTGTGTTACAGCTTGGTCTACCTTGTGTCTTTGTGAGTATATGCAAGTTTATAATGTTATTGTTGTACAGATGAGAGCTCAAGGATTCAACACATGAGAAGTTATTGTTTTTATTTTTTGTTGGCAAACTCCCAACACTTCAAACTGGAGAGTTTGCCTTTCTGATATTAGGTATTACTACCACAGTTCCTGTGTATCTGGGGTGATACCTCATAGCTTCCCTTCATCAGGTGGTCCTCCCTTTAAAGAGGAGAAAGTTATTGGTATTACAGTTGAGGTTGCTTCTGCAACAGAGAGAGGGGAGCAGAAGACAGGCATGGCCTGTCATGTTACACTGCAGCTTCAGGCTCTTCTTGGATTAGGGAAGACGAGCAACACACAATGCAGCACCGCACCTCCAGGTTCCTCTTGTACTTGTTCTGGGGGGTGGCAAGAGGCATGCAAAACCTGTTATGCCACACTGCAGCTTCAGATTGCTCCTGCACAAGGTAGAGGTGGCAGGGCAGAGGTATGGTCTGTCATATTGCAGTGCAGCTTCAGACTTTTTCTTTAAGTAAGAGATGAGTTGACAAGCAGTCTGCCATACATGCTGTGTTTCTGCCTTATGCCCATATCATAGGTTCATAGGTTCACAGCTGCTTACTAGGCTAATGACCACAAACACCTTTTTAAGCCTAGCCATACATCCAAAATCTCTGACAAGTTCTGGTACCCTTGATAAGTGCAAGCATGGGCTTGAGAGATGATATATTTACAAGCAGAGGCCGGGTGATGAAACATTTACAAGTTGCCTGTGTCCATTAGAAGCATATCTGCCAAACCAGGGATGGATTTTCTGTTTCCCACCCAACTGTCCATGTTACACTTGAATTGTATTGGAAGGAGCTCTGCTTCACATGGATGGGGAGCCTGTTCCAGAGATGGGGTAGTGTCTGGGATAAATTCCTGTCTCTCCAGCAGGTCCTATTTATATCACAGGCAAGGTTTAAGTCTTTGGAATGGTTAATTCTGGTGCTGCTTGTTTTGTGGATATGCAGGAAGTCCATCAGAGTGTGGTCTGACAATGCCCTGTATGGCAAGGATTGATGCCCCTCAGAAGCCTGTAGGAGACAGAATACAGGGATAGGGCCTTGAGATGGTCTGCATTGGACATTTTACTTATGCCCTGTATTCATTTAGTGAGGGACCTCTCTGGACATTCCAATTGTTGGATATGCCTAGTTAGGTATATACCAAAGTGAGCATTGTACTCAGTGATAGGTCGGGTGAATGCTGAATACAATGGAATAATGACTTCCCTGGCCTTACCATGCCATACATTTATTTATAAGCTGCGCAATATAGAATGAATTCCTCACAACTGTGGACACATGATGGTCAAAGGCTAGATTACTGTCTATGCGTGTCCCCAAGTCGCTGACTACTGGATCAACTCTAAAAGGTGTGTTGTCAATATGACATTTATCAGGGGTGGATGACTTCTTGAAGGATACTATTATGCATTTCTTGGCATTTAGTTTTAGGCCATGGCTCTGACACCAGTTGTTTGTCTGTGTCAGCCCTGCCTGGAGAACATTTGTGTCAGAGTGGGATTCAATGACAGCTCCTAATTTGCAATCATCTAGCCAGCCAAAGACCACTGACACTGGCCCTGACTTCAGAGAAGTAAATGCCAAAAACGAGTGGTCCAAGGACCGATCCCTGAGGGACTCCAGTTGTGACTGGTTTCTTTGTAGAGGTGGACTCCCCAGTTCTAACTTCCTGAGTCCTGTCAATGAGCCAGCCGGCTATCCAATGGGTGACATACGGGTTTGTATCTAACCTCTTGAGTTTATCAACAATGCCCAAGTGGGGGTATTGTGTCAAGTGCCTTGCCCAGGTCAAGGTAGGCAGTGTGAACCATTTTGCCGTCATCCATTGTTTTGGTGACCTTCTCAAAGAGGTCCACTAGGTTGAGTAGGCAGGTCTATATTGAATTCTCGAAAGCCGACAATGTCAAATCTGACATTGTCGGCACGAGAATAGTGAAACTGCAGGACGTTGAAGAAGTAAACAGAAATCTCCGTAATGGGAGATTTCCATTTACTTCAATGTAGTGCGGCCTCAGAATTGGTATATTAAGTAGCGGGGGTGTGGGGGTGCAGGGGGGCTTGCCCCCCTGCCTACACCATTTCGTTTTTTTTGTTTGTTTTAATTTTTTTTGGGACATTCGATGTTTTAACAGTTCGATCACTAAGGGCCAACCTTTAGTGATTCAAACTGTTAAACATTCGATGTTCCAATATAGACCCAAGTAGGCATGACTTGCCCTTGGCAAAACCAAACTGGGTTGGGTCCAGTGTCTGGAGGTTTACTATATCTCTGTTGATCATCTCCATGATAATTCTTTCCATGGCTTTACATATAAGACTAGTGAGGGTTATGGAGCTATAGTTTCCAGGGTCTGTAGATGGCCCATCTTTGTGCAGAGGGATGATGGTTACTGTTCTCCATTCATGAGGCACAAAGCCTGTTTGGGAGCTACAGTTAAATAGTGACTCCATTTACAATGAGCTCTGCACACAATTGTCTATTGCCTTTGAGGTTGCAGACATAGCTAAAGAATGCCTTGTGGTTACCCTTGGTCTGGGAGGCCAAAAAATTGCATTATGTATATTTATCCGTGTCTGTTTCTTATTCCCATCATGTCCTCGGGGTGTAAACATGCAACAGGTAATCTGTTATCCAACTCCTTAACATGCATAAGCTGGTCTTCAGCTGATCAAACCTATCCTCACTGCCCACCCACACATGCCCAAGACCCTAACTAGGAATACATGCATTTGACTACTCTGTTTCTAAGTGTAATGGAATTTGTTGGTTAGGATTTATCGGTTCCTAGCTTAATCAAAGAAGAGACAGTATTCCCTGCTAGTTGCAGAACGTTATGGTTAAAGAAGTTTCCCATATTTTCAAGGCTGTATGATCTCACAGTCAGTAAATTTAGAGTTGCACAAATATAGGGGTTGCAGGGAGGGGGCTTGTAACCCTGTGAAAATGCTTTTTTTTTAATTATTATTAAAACTGATGTGCATTGTCAACTTTATAAGGTTTTTTTCCCCCATTTTCTGGAATTTGATTTGCAGCATAACTGTGATCCCTGCCAGTTGAACCGGGGTCAGCAACATCCTATATTAAAGTGCTACTTCTGGGACACAAAGTGAGTGGTAGAATACATAGGATGAGCAATTACTGGTATGAATTAATGGTATGAATTAATGGTTTACTATCATAAAATCGAAAATAAAAAAAAAGTGTATTATTGTTAGAAATTTAACATCGGAAATGAGCATTTCCATATGTACCTAATGTCGAAAACAGCTGTTAATTGTCGAAAATGTTGCTTGCGACATTTTCAACAATTAACAGCACTCCCACCCTTCCCTTAACTCCCTACCTAACTAGCCTAAACTCACATCTATGCAGGGGGGCAAGCCCCCTTGCACCCCCCTGTGGGGGGTGACCCCCCTAACTTAATATTCCAACTCCGAGATCGCACTACAGTGAGGAAAGGGATGCATTTCCCTAACCGCATTGTACCGCGATCCCCTTACATGAGCGAACGTTATAATTGCGAATCCACAGTCCATTTGCAATAATAACGTTCGCTCACATAACCTGCCGAACTATGAAGTGTTCGAACATATGTTGTTCGAATACTTCATAGCCGTGCAATTGCACAGCGACATTTTGATAGTAAACCATGAATTAACTGCTCTGTATTTTTTGCTTTGATGTGGTGCAGACATTTGCAGTCTACTACTGTGAATAAAAGGTATTCACTGGATTTAATACTGTAATTTCTTAGTGTATAAGACAAAAGATAATTATATATACAGTACCCAGAGAATCCTTCAAAACAGCAACCGGAGAGTTATTTGATTAGATGCTTCTTCACTATTGCAAAACCAGTACTGATACTGCATAGATGAGGATTTTCCCTTCCTCCTACGTATCTCTCAGCTGTACAGATTGCCGCAGAACGTCCAGATTTTTGCCTTATATTTTTGGTCGCTAAATAATGACATACATTATTGTTTCAGACTTTATATCATTCAGAAAATGGATGCTAAGACAAATTCTGTTATTCTAGCAACTTTCTAAATTTGTCCCTGCAATACCCCTGACTAGACTAAAATCATTTTTTCTCTTAAAGATACTAATGCGCATAACCTTACTCTGACAAACTACACTTAACTAAATCTGTCAACTTACCACTATTAACCATCTTTTACAAATATTTTAAACCTGATAATGCTTTACAAATGTTCAACCCCTAACTCCCTAACTCACCCCTTTTCCACATTCTATAGCTACAACTATCTAATTATATATAATCCCTCATCTATTGTAAATAAGCTACTGTATGAATACTATCTAATTCATAAGAATATGAATAATTCATAATTTACATGAATTCATAATTCATAAGCTACTGTATGAATACTATCTAATTAACTCAGCCACTGGGGATACACAAGCCAGTGCATTTCTTTGTGCCAGTCTCAAGCCTGGATAAATGGGGAGGGTTGCATCAGGAAGGGCATCTGGCGTAAAATTTTGCCAAATTATACATGCAGACAACAGTACAGATATACATACCAGATTGGTCGAGGCCCAGGTTAACAATGACCGCCACCAGTGCTGTTGGCCAACAGGGTGCTGGCGGAAATTGAGCTACTGTTGCCCAAAAGAGGAGAAGAGGAGTAAGGCATGCTCGAAGGCAGGTAAAGGCTAGGACTGTGATAGTGAGGGTCGGAACTTTGAATGTTGGCAGTATGACTGGTATAGGGAGAGAACTAGCTGATATGATGGACCGAAGGAAGGTTGGTATATTGTGTGTGCAAGAGATGGAAGGGGAGCAAGGCTAGGTGTATCAGAGGCAGGTTCAAATTGTTTTATCATGGTGTGGATGGGAGGAGAAATGGCATAGGACTTATCCTGAAGGAACAGTATGCTAAGAGTGTTTTGGAGGTGAAAACAGTGTCAGATAGAGTGATGTTTATGAAGCTGGAAATTGATGGTGTAATGATGAATGTTGTTAGTGCATATGCTCCACAAGTTGGGTGTGCGATGGATGAGAAAGAAAAATTTTGGAGTGAGTTGGATGAAGTGGTGATGTCTGTACCCAAGGGTGAGAGACTGGTGATTGGAGAATATTTCAATGGGCATGTTTGTGAAGGGAACAGAGGGGATGAGGAAGTGATGGGTAGGTATAATGTTTAGCAAAGAAATGCAGAAGGTCAGATGGTAGTGGATTTTGCAAAAAGGATGGACATGGCTGTGATGAATACGTATTTTAACAAGAGGGAGGAGCATAGGGTGACATACAAGAGTGGAGAAATATGCACACAGGTGGATTATATCTTATGTAGAAGGGCCAGTCTGAAGGAGATTGGAGACTGTAAAGTGGTGGCAGGGGAAAGTGTAGTTAGGCAGCATAGGATGGTGGTTTGTGAGATGACACTGGTGATCAAGAAGAGGAGGATGAGTGCGAGGGCAGCACCAAGGATCAAATGGTGAAAATTGAAAAAGGTAATTGTGAGGTGATGTTCAGGGAAGAGTTCAGACAGGTACTGGGTGGCAGTGAAAAGTTACCAAATAGCTGGGTAACTACAGCAGAGCTAGTAAGAGAGATGGCTAGAAAGGTGCTTGGTGTGACATCTGGAAAGAGGAAGGAGGACAAGGAGACCTGGTGGTGGAATGAAGAAGTACAGGAGAGTATACAGAGGAAGAGGTTGGCGAAGAAGAAGTGGGATTGTCAGAGAGATGAAGAAAGTAGGCAAGAGTATAAGGAGATGAGGTGCATGGCAAAGAGAGAGGTGGTGAAGGCTAAGGATAAGGTGTATGAAGAGTTGTATAAAAGGTTGGACACCATACCCCTCAACCTGGAAACATCAAAAATCTGGACAAGGCCCATGAAAAATAGGTACAAATATGTACGCTGATTAACATCTAATTTGCATACATACTTACCTAACCCCACCCACTCCAATGGAATTGTGGGATACCAACTTTCAAACATAAACTGAAGAACAGACAACCAAATTATGGCCCCAGAGTCCCCCTGCAGCCATTCCAATGTCCCATCACCTGGCTATTTCGCCCCATTTACCATAAACACTAATGTGTGCATACTGCTTTACTTCTACAATGATTATTTGGATATTATTTTTACATTTTATAGCACAACAATGCCCAAACACTAATAAACATCTGGTAAACAAAGCAATACTATCTCACAATGAAAATAGACTTGGCATTAAAACTTCTCTGCCCTTGAAACTCACATTCATTGAAACCCACACCACATCCAAAGAAAATGCATCTGGTCAGTGGTGGATAAAGATCACCTTTGGGCTGTTTTCAAATCATTGGCCTCTTGCACACAAAACAAGAAACATACATGTGTTCTTTTCTTTGATACACCTTCCTGACTTTATTCAATTATATTCCTTGTACAATACAACACACTTTTTAGAGCACATTTTAAATGTATTGTTTTAACATTTTTCCAGTAGGCTGTACTGTAGGCAGTGAAACAAAATGCATGAACAAATAATGACAAAGTTGCCCAGTTCAGAACAATTCCATCATAAAAGTCTACTTCCACATCCACACTATAAATAGAATGACAGTAGTGTAAGTCATAGGCATCTTGCACAGCTTCTCGCTCTTATTTTCAATTTCTTTTTTTTGGGGGGGGGCAAAAGGTCAAAAACCAGGGACACATTTTAAACATTGCTTGTATAATTTCGTAAAGTTGTTAGAATAAAATGTTGTGTTACCACCATGCATTTCACTAGCAAGTCTTGAGCCCTGGTCCCTATGCACTACAGTCAGAGTAACATACTACTAAGCCAAATCAGCAGCTTTCTAAAATGTAATCGTTATCATTTAGTGAATTAATTTCTCACCACAGCTCTCAACCTCTTGGCAGAAAAAAACCTTAGCAAAGCTCACAAGTGGTGGTGGCTAGGGACTTTAGACAGCATTAGTACAGGCATCATTTTCTGAAATCAGGTGAAAATAATACAGCTGTATTCCTTCTATTGCACTGCACAGGCGGTTATCTGAAAGAATTTCATTGTGCTATTCAGACGACAGCTAGGGTTTTTTGTTGTGTTATTGACATATCTTGCATCCGGTCTGTGATCTGTCTCTTATATTTTCTAACTCAGGCATCATACTAGTTGAATCTTTCAGTTATTCTTTGTTTATGCATGTTTTACCTTGACTTTTAGGTGAGCAGAGCCCATTTAGAATAAAAAACTGATGAGAAAAGCTCCAAATATACAAGGATTCCTAAGAAAAGTCCACAATAACAATGTCATTTTATGTTCAGATAAATTAATACACACACACACACACACACACACACACACACACACACACACACACACACACACACACACACACACACACACACCTTTCCCTTACCTCTAAATACAGCCAGCTTCTATCCTGCGTCTACGTCTTCTAAAAGTAATCCAATTCCAAACTGTTAAATAAATCCAGCATACATTCACCATCAATAACATCATGTGACTCGAGTGTAAAGTAATCCAAACTCCTTTCCCTAGCCAGCTTCTTCAGCGCGAATGTTAAATAAATAAAATAGATCCACAATCGTTAACTGGCTCTGGTGATTGCCGCTTGCAAGAACATTTGAACCAGAGCCGGAAATCCATATTTATGAGCGTGAGCTGGTGGGGCTGACGTCATCGCAGACGTGATGACGTCAGCTCACGAAGCACAAAAATTTAAACATTTTTTTAAAAAAGTGCAAATAAATCAGGAATGAAGGAGTGCCACTCGAGAATCATGGCACCCCATTATTTGGACCCCAAAATTCGGTAAAAAACGAGTAATTCGGGACAGTTGAGAGGTATGTTGGACACTAAGGAGGGAGAAAAGGACCTGTACCGATTGGCTAGACAGAGGGACCGAGCTAGTAAAGATGTGCAGTAGGTAAGGGTGATAAAGGATAATGAGGGAAACGTACTCACAAGCGAGGAGAGTATGTTGAGCAGATGGAAGGAGTACTTAGAGGGGCTGATGAATGAAGAGAATTTGAGGGAGAGAAGGTTGGATGATGTGCGGATAGTGAATCATGTAGTGCAGTGGATTAGCAAGGAGGAAGTAAGGATAGCTATGAAGAGGATGAAGAACGGAAAGGCTGTTGGTCCAGATGACATACCTGTGAAAGCATGGAGGTGTTTAGGTGAAATGGCAGTGGAGTTCTTAACTAGATTGTTTAATGAAATCTTGGAAAGTGAGAGGATGCCCGAGGAATGGAGAAAAAGTGTTTTGGTACTGATTTTTAAGAATAAGGGTGATGTGCAGAGCTGTAGTAACTACAGAAGGATTAAACTGATCAGTCACAGCATGAAGTTATGGGGAAGAGTAGTGGAAGCTAGGTTAAGAAGGGAGGTGATGATTAGTGATCAGCAGTATGGTTTCATGCCGGGAAAGAGCACTACAGATGCGATGTCTGCTCTGAGAGTGTTGATGGAGAAGTACAGAGAATATCAGAAGGAGTTGCATTGTGTCTTTGTGGATTTAGAGAAATCATATGACAGGGTGCACAGAGAGGAGTTGTGGTACTGTATGAGGAAGTCAGGAGTGTCAGAGAAGTATGTAAGAGTGGTACAGGATATGTACATGGATAGTGTGACAGTGGTGACATCTGCGGTGGGAGTGACAGATGTGTTTAAGGTGGAGGTGGGATTACATCAAGGATCAGCTCTGAGCCCTTTCTTATTTGCAATGGTGATGGGCAGGCTGACAGACGGGATCAGACAGGAGTCCCCGTGGACTATGATGTTTGCATATGACATTGTGATCTGTAGTGAGAGTAGGGAACAGGTGGAGGACACCCTAGAGAGGTGGAGATATGCTCTAGAGAGAAGAGGAATGAAGGTCAGCAGGACTAAGACAGAATATATGTGTGTGAATGAGAGGGAGGATAGAGGAATGGTGAGGATGCATGGAGTAGAGATGGTGAAGGTGGATAAGTTTAAATACTTGGGATCAACAGTTCAGAGTAATGGTGAGTGTGGAAGAGAGGTGAAGAAGAGAGTACAGGCAGGATGGAGTGGGTGGAGAAGAGTGTCAGGAGTGATTTGTGACAGACGAGTACCAGTAAGAGTGAAAGGGGAGGTCTACAAAAGGGTAGTGAGACCAGCTATGTTATATGGGTTGGAGACAGTGGCATTGACAAAAAGGCACGAGTCAGAGCTTGACGTGGCAGAGTTGAAGATGTTAAGATTTGCACTGGGTGTGACGAGGATGGACAGGATTAGGAATAAGTATATTAGAGGGTCAGCCCAGGTTGGAAGGTTTGGAGACGAAGCCAGAGAGGCAAGATTATGTTGGTTTGGACATGTGCTGAGGAGGGATGCAGAGTATATTGGGAAAAAGATGCTAAGGATGAAGCTGCCAGGTAACAGGAAAAGAGGAAGGCCTAAGATAAGGTTTATGGATGTGGTGAGAAAGGATATGCAGGTGGTTGGTGTGACAGAGCAAGATGACAGAGCAAGATGCAAAGAACAGGAAGAAATGGAAACAGTTGATCTACTGTGGCGACCCCTAACGGGAGCAGCCGAAAGAAGAAGAAGATGAATACTATCTAATTATAGCTAATTTCTCTACTATAGTGTATACTCTGGTGTGTGTTCTCTCTACTGTTTAGGGTGTGAAATGACATATTCTATACGTTTATTCATGTAATTAATCACAGTTTTCTTGCACAAATGTATTTTCCTGTGTTAATAGCTATGCAGTATAAATATTAAATATATTACTGTTTGGTGTATGTTGGAGCTTGAAAATGGATGTGTGTCCAGTTGGACTTGCCAAGTAAACAGATGTAAAAATAAATAAATAAATAAATAAATAAATAAAAGAGCAATATTTAAAATCTGACCTTATTTTTGGGCCTTTGCCCCTCCCCCCATTATGTGAGACTCTGTCCATATTTTTTTGCACTAAGAGGTTGAGAGGTATGTCCTCACATATGCAGCAGCCTCAGAATTTATGAAATTTCACAGGGCAAATCCTTTTTCATGTGTGTACGTCTTTCATGCCTGTATTTCAATTTCACTTATATTTTTAACTAAATGTAATTCAGCTATTTTTTGTCAAGCCTGCATTTGGTGCAATGTCTTCCATTGAAATGACAGGGAACTATGGTACGTATATTATGCCGTGCTCTGTGGTTTGAAGGATTCCTTGCATGTGACATTGCTACTTACTAAACAGCAATGATTGTGCTCTCCTCTATTATTTCTAAAAGTAATTCCCAATCTAATGAGGTCTCATCTTAATGGATAAAGAAGGCACCAATGATTGGCTTCTTATATGTGATATATTTATAGTACTTTGGAGGGGACAATGGTGTAAGTAGAAAGGCCTGACATCAGTGATATGTATAAATCTACCTTTGCACTTCTGCATTTGTAAAGGCAGTAGCTGTGTTTACTATTCATACAACTCAGCTGTATCAGAGAAGGTCAAGACAAAGCAGATCAGATGTAAAACTTGCTATATATCTCCAAGAAAATGCATGTTGATAAAATTCCACCAAGAACAATCAGCTGTTTATGCCAGTATGAACGAAGCTGGCTATGAAGTATGACAGCATTTATTAGGAAATCCAGTACTAGAACGCTGTGTTCTTCCTCTTCGTATTCACAACTTACCTTCCCCTCCCCCAACCATGCTCTTGAATGTTGTGGTGAAGTTTTCTTCATCTGTCAGCCAACACAGTAGACCTCCCTCTCCACTTCCGTGTGTAACCTTACAATGTTTACCAGGATTTCTTCACAATTCAAATTCTGTCTTTTTAGTGATGGCAAATCCTGCTGCCATTCTAGTTAACAAAAACAACTTTTCCTGTACAGCTGAGCTTAGTTGTAGTTGTTTTAAATGCATATTTATTTGGTAACCACAATTATTTTAATTGACAGTTTGCAAGCTGCTGCTTGCACAATATATTTTATATACCAATGTTACTGTTAACTCTGGTGATGTGGGAAGTGGTATACCTTGGGTATTAGGCAGTGTGAGTCATGTCACAGGAAGGAGCTCAGCACATGTGAGTGTGAGCACGTGTTCCATAATGAAGCAGCTGTGCTCTGAGTCATGTATACTTAAGGCCACGCGTCCATGTACTAGCTCATCAATATCACTATTATTACATAATTGGCATATTGCCAGACGTGGGGACACCCCAACATGGCATTAGACAACATTCTAATATAATAGAGATCGGCAAGGAATCAGAAGTAGTGGTCTATTTCTCATTTAACCACAGTTTTGTATCCTATATCAGCCTTGCCACTATTTGTCTATTTCCTCTCCTAGACCAACATATACTACTGTCCTAAGCTGGGATATACTCTATAAGTTCACGATCATTCCCTTAGTGCAGACCATTCCAGTAAGACAGTATTAGTAATTGCATGATCTCCAATCTGTAAGCTTTCCAGCCCAGTGAGATAAGCGGTTGGCTGCATGATCATGTATCCGTCTGAACAAATCCTATCTTGCCCTTAATAGAACTTCAAAGACTAACTTAAATTGGCTTTCTTCTTCCGCTATACCTTGCTAACACTATTTTCCACCTTCTTGCTGGTTTGCTTGGTCTTGGATACTGAAAACAAGGACCCCCTGTTACATTTGAGCTGCTCATATGCTACTTGCTTGTTTACTGTTCTCTCAGGGTCTGAGAAGTAATCTGTTTTCAGTACAATATCAGATTTGTGCCAGTAGAGGGCTCTGTCCACTACATTTTACACTGACAACTGGATACACTGCTATGCTTTGTATTTGTAATCTACAGCTACTCTTTCAGCTGCGTTAAAGTAGCCAATTTCACCCATGGTGTTTTATACATACCTCACCCATCTGCTATTGCCTCTGCATGATATGCTGTTATGTCTATTTGCTTGTCTATGATTGTAATCTGCTACTAGGAAGGAAATGTGAAACAATGAACAAATACCTAGCTAATGCTGAAATGTATAACTTATTGCTAGTTTTGCTTGCCTAAGTGTTCCTAACTTCTAGGATTGAATGGCTAATGTTTGATTTACTAGCTAATAACTGCCTGTCAGACTCTAAGCTGTCACCCATCTACTTGCTCTGCTCTCTCCTGCACCCTATCATAGCCTCGCTCTATATTTTCTCCTACAACCCCTCCACCCTGTACCTCCCAATCTCTTCCTCTTCACTATCGCATTCACAGCCTGTAATCATCTTGTTACTGACTAACCACCCTCTTTTTTCTTCCCTTTTCCAGGCTGCACACCCTACTTTGACATCTCCTTTCACTGCCAACTGCTCAGAGGGTTGAGAAACCAATAATAAGACAACCTAAATAACACACCTGATGGTAACCACAGTGAACCCCCTGGCAAACGCTCTAACCCTGTAACTGAATGCTGTCACTTCTTTATACCTAATGTATGTACACACTGTATTGCTTTCCTAAGATCAACTAGTTGTTTCTTTTAAAGCCAACTGACTCCTTGTATATCACCTCTTTTCAAACCCAGCCCCACCTACCCCCTTTAAATTTTATCTCAGCTTTGATTCCTGGTCACCTTTCTGCGCTGCTGGACCTGTATGATAATTTCCTTCAGCTTCTTGTATTATACTTGTTTCCAGGTCAGTAACCAACCCCGATTGTTATAGTGTTCTGCCTCTGCTCATTCTGCTGCAACGTGCCTCCCATCCCTAGTGACCGCTTGTCTCTTTGACATTTACCTTCCTTCCTCTCCTAGTTTTATTTTTCCCTTATTCTCTACAGAACTGCAGTTTTGCTGCTCTGCACCTCTCTTCCCCTGCCCTCTTTACTAGCAATTCACTCTAACAGACTCACCTGCTTTTCTAATTGTTCCTCGTAGCTTCTACTTGGTTTGGGCCAGCCCACTCCATTCACCCTCACTACACTCGGGCTCACTCTGCTCCCCTAGTCTACCCCCATACCTACCCACCCCTGCATCAATTACCTTTATAGCCAACTAGTCCTCATCCTCCCCCCTCCACACTCCTACAACCCTACCCTCAACCAATCTGAATCTACCCTCCAACAGATACTCTCCCACCCTCACTTGTCCCAACCCCACCTCCACCATATTCAACCAACGCACAGTCTTCCACTTACTCACACACTACCGTCTGAATCTTACTTCACACCCATCACTATGTCCCTTCATCATCTTCTATTATCTTCTCTCTTTCTACTTCTCTCTCAACGCACTTCTTACCACATTCAACTACACCAAAACTCCCCTACAACCTCCTACAATAAAACCCTGTTAGACACTACTCCTATCCCGTACCACCCACTCTCTTCTCCTGCACTGAACTCACTCTCCCCAAAATCAGACTCCTTTCCAGTACCTCTCCTCATCATAAATAAAAACTGAAATTTCTCCCACCTTACCCCAACTCATTACTTCTACTTCACCTCCGCAACACCCTTACACTCTCAAGCGACATTCATCCCAACCCTGCCCTGCACAGCAACACAACTACCCCCACCAACATCCCTCATACACTCCTACAAGTACCAAAACCTAGTCTCAAACACCTCTCCTTTTACTCTATTAACTTACATAGCATTCTTAACAAAACAACAGAATTCCACTCATGAATAGCTCAATACTCCCCCAACATAATCTCTCTTTCTGAAACATGGCTGAAACCACATAACACTGACAAACAGTTCCTCCCACTGGCTGCAACATCTTATGCTTTGATAGAACACATAAAAAAGGAGGAGGTGTGGCCATTATGTACTTGGACCAGCTAAACTTACCCCACTTACTAACCTACCCCCCTCTTTTCACCCAGCCAAACTCATCATGGCTAATTGTAAACTAAATAACCATAAAACAATAGCTGCTATCTATATAGCCCCTGATAATAGCATACCCTTACTTGAACAGATTCTTCACTGGACAGCCAACAGCATAACTAATGAAACTATCATACTAGGCGATGTTAATATAAACTGACTGGCCCTCTCCTCCAACTTTTCAATGTCCAGCATACAAATTGATGGCTATACCCATCTCATTTCCTCTCCCATTTTTCTCCACAAATCCACAAACACCAGTTCCATCCTTCACTGGATTCTCATCTCCCATCCCAACCTCTACCAACATCCCAAATCCTTGCCAGACTCAGGTAGTGACCGCTCTCCTATATGCATCCACAGATTCTCCCTCCACCTCCACTGACCTTATAAATTCAAAGAGTGCCATAAGATAACCAACTTCAACCCTGAGACCTTCATCAACTACCTCTTAGGCACTGACTGGTCATTCCTTTATCCCCTCCCTCTTGATGATGTCATTCTACAATTCAACTCTATCTTCCTAAACACTCTAAACTCCCTAGGCCCTCCCAGAACTGTTAGAGTTAAATCACATTATTCCCTCTGGCTCAACAAATCAACCCTATCCCTCATCAAAAACAGAGACTTAGCATGGAAACTATGGATTAAGACAAAATCAAACACACATCACCAAAACTATAGGGAACTCCATAACCTAGCCAAAAAAAAAAAACACACAAAAAACACTGACAAAAAAAAATTCTACTACACACCCCAGACCACACAACTGAAAGATCCCAAAAAGTTCTGGAACACTGTCAACCAAATTCTCCATCCCGGACACCCCTCTATACCAAACCCCTGCCCAAACAACTTACCCAAGGAAACTGCCACCATCCTCAATACCTACTTCATAGACACCATCAACAAACTTATGCCAACCTCCAACCCAGACAATACCTCACCTCCCACCACCCATCAGCTACAGAACTGCCCAGTCTCCCTATATCCTATCCCAACTAGCTACATAAAAATAGTTTTCTCAGACTTAAACCATGTTCCCCATCAGCCAACAACTTGCAATATCTCTTTCTAAAAGCTGCTGACAACTCCATAGCACAACCAGTCTCAATACTCATTAACTACTCAATCACTGAATTCACTGTCCCAACTCTCTGGAAGAAATTCCACACCACACCAGTCCACAAGGGAGGAAGTCTAACTATCTATCACCCACTTGCCATACTCTCTCCCCTCTCCAAAATTCTTGAGCACTGTGTGCATAAGCAACTCATGTCCTATCTCACTCAAGAAAACCTTATTACCCCTACCCAGCATGGCTTCCGCCCCTCACCACAGCATGACTACTGCTCTTATTTCCTTTACTAACACCATCTCCCTAGCCAGAGACAATAACAAACTGGTTTCCTACTTCTTGTTAGATCTCTCAAAAGCCTTTGACACTGTCTCTCACCCCATCCTCCTATCTAAACTTTCTCAACTCAGTCTCTCCCCTTCTATTATTGCTTGGTTTTCTAGCTACCTCACTAACAGTCAGCAACCTGTCAAATGGCTCTCTACTCTCTCTCCCTTCCTGCCTATAAAAACAGGAGTCCCACAAAGCTCAATCCTAGGGTCCCCCTTCTTTTTAACATCTTTACTAACCAACTCCACACTTCCTGTCCTCAGTCTTCCCTTATACAGTACGCAGATGACTCCACTATCACCACCATCGCAGACAACCTCTCTAACCTACTGACTCTAACTCAAACCTCCTTCAACCTCACTGAAACTTGGCTTACTAACAATCAACTCATTCTTAACCCTAAAAAGACAAAACTCCTCCTATTCCTACCTAAATCTCTCCACCACCTAAAATCCTTCTTCACCACCTCTTCTCTTAACAACATTACTATCTCATCAGAACCCCACACTAAGCTACTAGGAGTAACTATTGGCAACCAACTTAAATTTGATCTCCATGTACATCACAGTATAAAGAAAGCCCATCAAAAACTTGACCTACTATATTAGAACAAAAACATTCCTTACCCCCAACTCCAGAATCTCACTTTCCCAGGCTTATCTTCACCCCCAACATCTTCTACTACTCTCAGATCCTTACTGACTTACAGTCCTCTCAACAATTCAGACTTGAATCCACCTACAACAAAGTGGCCAGATTTGCAGCCAACTTACCACCAATCAGTCCACTGTCTAGCGCTCCATAAATTCTAACCAACTTTTATATACTCAACTTCTCATTATCCACACCACCATAAACAAGCCCTCATCCTGCTCTAGTCTTTCCTCTCTTGCCTCCATCTATTACCCACCTCACTCCCTCAGAAGCTCTGACCAACTCCTTCTACAGATTCATAAATCTAAAAAAATCTTTAGGACAAAACCTCTACAGTTACCATCTAGCTCTATCATGGAACAAGCTTCCCATGGCCCTCAGACATACTACCTACATACTAGCCTTCAAGACAGCTCTCAGAAATTGCCTTAACAGCACCTGGAGGTGTCACTGCAATTGCCCCACTTGAAATCTTCCTTTTTTCCTACATTATACTTCACCCCCACCTTCCTTCCAACCTCTTCTTCTCCCACTATTTCGCTATCCTTTCTAACTTCCCACATTTAGTTATGACATTCAACTACTGCTCTCCACACCCCTCCATATTATTGCCCCAATTATTCTGATACTACCACCTTTCTTCCTTCCACCCCCACCCTCTTGTTTCACTCTACTACCATTACAATCTTTCCAGACCTATATACACATTTCCTCTGCATTCTTGCCACTCTCTTCTTTCCTACTTTCTCTATACTCTCTACCTATTTGAAATGCCTCATTTCCTGAATTTTGTGAGCCATTGTAAGCCTAGCCAATTACCCCTTGTGAGACTCAAACCCTGCATCTTGTGTTTGTAAGGCAAACACCTTAACCATTAGGCCACCCTCCCAACTTTCACTGACATAACCTGTGCTTAGAATCTATTACTTGTATGTTATATTCCTTTTACATATATAATCTACAATGAGAATGTATTACTTGCTTAACAAGCACTGTGATTTTTTTTATTGCATACTTAAGATTGTGGAGCTTTTCTCCCTGGGTCCCCACTGAAAAAGGCGCAAACTCAGATGGACTATCCCAAACAACAAATGTCAAGTAAATAAATAAATAAATTTAAGATGAGATTATACTACTACTGCAGTACAGATATCTTAATTTTCACAGCCATAATGGTATGACTGAGCAGCAGTTGAATATATATAAAGTTATTAATTTTATGTCCCATTTTCAAAGTTTCTACTAGATGGAAACCTCAGTATTGTCACTTTTCCACAGATGAGTTCAGTCCTCTATAGAACTTATATTTTCATAGAGTTGTGCACATATAACACACACGGTTATTTTTGCAAAGATATTTCTTTGCTTGTTTGCTCGGCATGGTGTTCATCCATTCACAAGTTACTCTAAAGCAACAACGAAACCTGCCAGAGCAGAGAATCTGTCAGAGATCTGAAAGTCGTGGATTCAAAGGTTAGAACTGTATCTTACTATACATAACCTTGAGGGCATGCCAAAGAATATCCATTGGCTAATATTTCTTCATACTGTACGCACAGATGCCATCAATGTATTACTTTTTCTCTCAGAAAAGAGAGCACACTACAACTGGAATGTATTAACAGTAATGCTCCCAGAAGAAGCAGTTACTCACTTCAGTTACACCTTCCTAAAAATGCTAAATGGTTTAGCATCAGTTAGGATAAGAAGAGTAAAACTAACACAGCAGCATGGCTGACAAAATACACCAAACAGCTCATGCTACAGACATATAAAGCAAGAAAAAAATGGAATAAGAATAAAACACATCATTCCTAACAAAATTGTAGATATCTTAGAAACCATATCAGATTCTTGTTAAATCTGACAAGAAAACATATTACAGTGATCTGCAACAAAATCACTAAAACAACCCCAGGCTTTTTTTGGTCCTCTCTAAATAACTAAACCAAAAACTAAAAAAGTCACACAGACAAACCAAGTAGTAAAAACTACAAGAAGAACCTAGCCAAGCTTGAGTTTTCACTGCGATACCTTAAAGGGACAATCCCAGGGATTTTTTGTTTTGATCCAGCCTTTGTTTACTTTTCAAGTTTGCCTTTCTGAGCATGCTCACCTGTGGCTGAGGGGGGTAGGGGAAGTGTGCCTGCAGGAAGTTTCAAAGGAGTTAGCCACATTCCATCTCAAATTGCAGCTCTACTGACAACAGCTTTCCATGTGAGCCATTCATTGGTCTAATCTGTGCATTTTATCCATTCAGAAAAGTAGCCTTTCAGACATTTTACGACCAGACTGCTGCTGCTACTCTAGAAAGCACAGCAGTAATGCAATCCTTATAAAGGGGCATTATTTTGTTTCTAAAATCAGTTGCTTGCTAGACTATTTTGTTTACCTTTTAGTGTAGTGTAAGTCACATATTCACACAGAGTCAGAATTTTCAGACAAGCTTGTGTGCATACTGCAGGTAAGATTTCACAAACTTCACTGATGGATGTTTATTATAGGAACTGCTTAGAATTTACAGTTTGTTGTTTTGTACTTCCCCTCCCCCCCAGAGACTATTAGTTGAATGACTGGTTTAGTATCAGCCTGAGATGCTATCTAGTCAAACTCAGACCTGCAGCCTTTGCAGCAGTGAAATTACATCTTTAGTATGTGCTTGTTTTTTGTAAAACTTAGTGGAAAGCTTATCCCAGCTTAGGCAATTGTATTTTCTTTTGTTTGCTTTTGTTTTATGTTTGTTGCTACATGCTTTTTTCCCTTCACTGGTAATTATTTGTCATATGTTCTGCAACAGTGTTGCTTATTAGTGCATGTACTCATGCAGACATATATTTATAAGACAGTTTCTCCACATTTCACAGGAAGCATTGCTTTGGACATTTTCGTCTTGGAAACAAATCCACTAGTTGCAAATATCCTAAGATTCTAGAAGAATAAAATCTTATAATAAAAAAAAATGTCAGACAACTGTGAAATTGAATCTTGTTACTGTACTAAAAGTATTTTCCCATTAGGTGACACCCTTCATGAATCACACACACAGTAACTGTCTGTATAATATGGATTCCATTCCACTGAATTTATTTTCTTTATCTTTCCTGCATTGTGGTAAAATGTTTGGATCTTTCACTCTTTTGCTGAATATTGGACTGCAGTAGAGTTACACTGTTAAATGTAGTCTCTCTAGTTCCCTATATTTCCTATCTGTGTGCATAAGCATGTATGAAATATGTAATCTAAGTTTATATTCATGTGGTTGTAAAACCACAGCCTTGCTATGTCTTACTGACTGGCTTGTAATTCAAGGCATTCTTGAATGTCAGTCAAATTTGTATATGCTGATATTTAATTGTTGTTTGCCTTTCGGCTTTTTCCCGGTAAGGGTCGCCACAGTGGAACTCCGGTCCTCTAATGATTGGCAGTAGATTTTTACGAAATGCCGAGGTGCCAGCTCAATGCCCAACCTTTGACAATGTACGCCCATTTATGCATGTCTTTCAAACGCTACCCAACCGGAGGACATGCAGACTCCACAGAAGGCACTCCCAAGCCAAGCCCGAGGGTGAGCGGAG